>NC_056749.1:646803564-646897363 GCF_019279795.1 Protopterus annectens
GCTCTCTGATTGGTGGCAGAGTGTTACCATATTTTGGGGAAGAGACACAGCTGGAAATCTGTGTCAGGCTTTCCTTGAAGTGTTTGGATGTGTATCAGAGGTCTTGAACTTGGACACAGTGTGTAAGGAGTTCCGTTAAGGGTGGACATAAATATACAGTCCAGTCTCAGAAAGCGTGTTCCTCTTGCCGTCTTGGGGGAAATTGTGAAATATTACTCCTGTTTAAGTGACAGTCTCACACTGGAGTCAGTAGTGAGAATTGAAGATCCTTGGTTACTGACTCAGGGTAGTTGGGACGTCACACTATTGTTGGCAGTTCATGGGGTATTATCAGGGTGTGTCAGAGGATTAAAAAAAAAGCTGATTTGGGCAGTACTGGAAGAGTCATTAGAATTAGTTTATGCTTCGTATAAGGACCCAAAAACTCAATTGCAAATAATGTTTGGAGACTCGGGTGGGAATGAGTGTATCTCTGAGCCCCTTGTTTTTCGTTCTAGTAATGGATTACATTGGCAAACAAGTTGTATGGAGACGAATCAACAAAGCTGCTGTATGCAGATCATGAGGTGTTACAAGTGGACTTTTGAAAGGGAACTTTAGCAAATATTAACAAACAGATTAATAACTTTAGGTAAGAATGGTTGAGGAGAGGAGAAATCTGAATAGCTAGGCAAAATTTAGAATCAGAGAGGCCAGGGGTAGTGTGCAACAGAAGCCAAAAAGTAATGTGTACAAAACAGTGATATGACCAGTGCTTCTGTATATGGCTCAGAAGCCTGGGCCTTGAAGACGGAGCTTTTGAGGAAGGTAGAAGTAATCAAGATGAAGTGATAGAACTGCACATATTACTCTGGCTGTGACCTATTACTTAATTGACTTTTTAAAAATTGTATTTTATTCTATTTTTCAGTTAAAGGGTTTTAAAAAAAAATGTGTTAAAAAATTATGTTTAAAAAAAATTGCCCAACACAGAGGGAGAATTACTTCTGGGGTATGCCAGCCCTCCACCCCTGAGATATACCCCAGCATTGCTGTTTGCTGCTGCCACATTTCAGTTGATCAGTGCTAGATTATTTTCTTGATATTTTGTCAACAATTCCATTTCCCCAGCCAATATTCTCTTATTCCCAGCATTACCCTTCTCCTTATGTTCCTGTTTTAGCCTAGGAGCATTCGCATTTAAGTTCTTTGCCCAGTCATTGTAGCTTTTCTGGCAGTCACATTTGTGTAGTGTCAAAGATCTTGGAGAAGTATGAGTAGACAAGATGTCTCCCTCGTAGAGGATACTTGCCTTTTACCCAGTCATAAATTTGTAGACCTGAGGTGATGGTTGTCTTACATAGGCTACATGTGCAGTCATGTGATTTCTGACTTGAAATTACTTTTTTTTTTCCCCCTCTGTACACTTTTTGTCTTCAAGCCTGCCAGCCTTGTTTCCATAGACAATTTGCCCATCTGTTTCTTTGTCTGCCTCTGCCAACCTCTACCTAGCTCAACATCACACTTTGGGGACCTCTAGTTTACAGTGGAGGTTAGTCTTGTTTTGACGTACTGTTGATTGGGCTAGGTGTCAGAGTCAAGAGTGATGGTCATTATCCAGATAGCCATGAAGGGCACCTTGTACTCCCTTCCAAACATCTGCTCTGGGTGATGACTTGCCATTGTCGATTACCTCAGAGTAACTGAAGTTAAGATCTTTATTATTTTCCAAGCCTCTGACCTACTCAGTGCTCCCATCAATATGCCAAGACTTACCATGCCACTGCTTTAGACTGAACTCACCATGATTCAGAATATATTTAAAATCTTTGCAAAAAAAAAAAAAAAAGCTTGTTTTTAAGTTGTCCATGGCTTAAAGTGGGTATTAATGCAAAATTGAAGGCATAGAGTTTCAGCCTGGAAGAACTGGAAAGGGAATTCTCGCAGTGCTGAACCTCACCAAAATTTCCTGACTAAGAATTGCAACCAGTACTGCAAAGGCCCTATTCCTTAGACAGCAACAAGAGCAAACTGGTCTAGACCCAGTCTGTTAACCGGGACAGTATAACTCTTTACCTACCAAAAATGAACCAGTAATACTGAACCACTCTACATTGCTTCTGCTGACTATGTACACCTTCTGTGGTACACTGTTGCTATCACAACTGAAGCCTTTCTAACAGTTTACTCCACCACCAGCAAAGAACAGGAACCTTCCCCCCTGGTTTATATCTTTTTAATGTCCTACACCGCAACCTTTCACTTTTTTGTAATTACTGTAAACTAGACCAAATTCCTTATCTAATTACTGTAAACTAGACCACATTCCTTCTACTCAAAACTTAACAATACAAGATCGAAATCCTGTTGACTTTCATCTGACCGTGTAGCTCGGAGGGATTGGGATTTCTTTAGGTGTAGCATGTCCAACAGCTCTGAGTTTGACATAGCTTTATTTGTTAGGCAGAGATCACTTCGGAGTAGTCGATATGCTAGAGTTTTTTGAGGCGGTCAGTGTAGGGCATTTGTTTGAGGCCAGTAATCCTCTTTGTGAGGTACTTCTGTGGCCTTTCCAGCTGCTGCAGATGACTTGTGAGGTACATTCCAAAAGGAGATTGTACTCTATAATGCGTCTGAGTGTTGAGTAGAGGGGAACAATGACCTTTTTTCCTGGATGAGAACCCTTTTATAAGGTGTGCCACGTAGAAGGACTTCCTGACTACTGTGATGATGTGACTATCAAAGGAGAGACTACTGTCCACCTGGGTCCCAAAGTCTCATCACACATTCGGTGTTAAGTAGATTACTGCCTATATGGTAGTTCATGGGTACAGAGTTTTTACCAAAGGGGATGACACTGCACTTTTTGGCATTGAGCTTGAGGCCATGGCTCTGACACCAGGCGTCTGTCTAAGCGAGGCCCTTCTGTAGGATGTCTACATCATTTGGGGACTTGACTATGGCTCGTAGTTCGCAGTCCTCTGCGAACTTCATTAGCCAGAGGCCTTCTGTGTTAGACTGTACTTCAGAGAAGTAGATACCAAACAGGAGAGGTCCCAGGATAGAATCCTGTGGTACTCCACTTGTCACTGCTTTGAGGTCAGATTTGGAGTTTGCAAATTTACAGTGTGGGTTCTGTCAGTGAGCCAGTTGGCAACCCATCTTGTGACGTAGAGATTTATACCTAGTTTAGTGAGTTTAGCTATAATTCCAAAATGGGGGATGGTGTCGAAAGCCTTGGCGAGGTCAAGATAGGCTGTGTGAACCACCTTACCCTCATCTACGCCTTTGGTGACTGCCTCAAAGAAGTCGATCAGGTTCAGGAGGCATGATCTAACTTTCACAAACCCGAACTGGGTGGGATCCAGAGTTTGTAGGTTACCAATGTCTTTGTTTATGAGTTCCATGATGATGCGTTCCATAGCCTTGCAGACAGGCTAATAGGTCGATAGTTCCCGGGATCAGTGGTGGCTCCCCCTTTGTGGAGTGGGATAACTGTTGCTGTGCGCCATTCAGTGGGCTCGAAGCCTGATGCGAGGCTATTAATGAACATGGTGCTTTAAGTGAGGAGCCAGTTTGTTCTGAAGTAAAACGCAGCCTGGAATGTTGTCCGGTCCCATGGATGCTGTGTTTTGGCTTTAGATAGTGCAACTTTTGCCTGCGTAGTTGTGATTACAGGGACTCTGCATTCCTACTGTATAGATATGGGCCCTTTAGGGGGTGGGGGGGTAAAGTTAGTACTGAACCTATCTGCCAACTGAAAAAAAAAAATCACTAAAGCCCTTACATCTGTAACTTCTCTCCCTGCTCGAGCAGTGTCCTGCAAGCATTCAAGCATGCAGTTATAATCCCGCTGTCTAAAAGTCCCTTCTAATGGGTTAAATGATTTCAGACGTGTATCTAACCCGTACCCTGTTAAATAATTATTTGAAAAACTTTTATTCACACAATTAATTTAATAGATTAAAAGCTATGGGGTATTACACAATGCACAGCATGGCCCTCAGTACCTTCATTGTCCTGGGAATGATCATTGATGCCATTTAATGTAGCCTGAATGAGAAATTCCTTCCTGCGGGGTTTTCTTTGACATTACAGTGGCTTTTGAAACAATCCGCTTGTTACCAAGATAATGGTTGGGTATCTTGCCAACTCATATCCTAGGTAATAGATTACATTTAAGAACTTTTTTCAGCCTCATAATTTAGTAGTTTACAAGTGTGTATGTTTATGTATATATATTTATGTATTGTTACATTTGTTGTGTGTTGTATTTTTTCATAGGTAGGTACTAGGCTATTGGCCCTAGGGCCTATATAAGCCTAGCCAAACAGTACCCTGGCTTTTGCCACCCAAGAACATTTTTTCCTGTGCCCCTGTCAAGCAGAGCCACAGAAGTGATCCCCGGGGTGAATTTCCTATCTCCCATCCAATCATCAAGATTTTTCTTGAAGAGTGCTAATGAGGAGCTTTGTTTGATATAGATAGGTAGTTTGTTCCAGAGTATGGGAAGTCTGAGACAGGAATGTATCCCTCTAGCATGTTCTGTTTATTGTGGTGACACGGTTTGGGTCCCTAGAGCGTGTAGCTTGGAGGGATTGGGATTTCTTTACGTGGAGCATGTCCAACAGCTATGGGTTTGACATAGCTTTGTATTGTTAGGCAGAGATCGCCTCTTGAGTAGGCGATATGCGACAAAATAAAGCTGGAGTTTTTTGAGATGGTCTGCGTAGGGCATCTGTTTGAGGTCTGTAATCCTCTCTGTGAGGTATTTCTGTGGCCTTTCCAGTTGTTGTAGATGTCTTGTGAGGTACATACCAAAAGGGGCGTTGTACTCTATAATGGGTCTAATGAGTGATGAGAGTTTTTATCAAGTGTGCTATTTTTTGAGGGGTGAAATATTATTGGTTTAATTTTGACTGTATTTAGTGCTAGATTTTTATCTAGCATCCATTGTTCAGTAGAGAAGGCGTCTTGGGTTAATTTTGTTAATGTAGAAATGGAGGTTGCTGAACAGATTATTGTTGAGCCATCTGCATATTGGATGAGGTTAGCATTAGGGATGGCATGATGAAAGTCATTAATGAAAATGTTGAATAGAATTGAGCCTTGGGGCACGCCACTGTGGTGTCTTGGAATGATGAAATAGATTTTTGCCATTAAACTGCTTGTTGCCTTTTTGATATGTAACTGGTGAACCAGTTAATGGAGGAGTAAGATAGAGTTAGTTTAGATAGTTTAGTAAGAAGGAGGTTATGAGAGATGGTGTCAAAGGCATTAGAGAGGTCTGAAAGTAGGGTAGATACAGTATGACCAGAGTTGCGGGCTTTGTTGACAGTTTCTAGAAATAGAGGAGGGCGGTAGTGATCCTATGGCCAGGTCGGAATCCATGTTGGGTAGGAGTAAGAAGGTTATGATTTATAAGCTAGGGTAGTAATTGGAAGTGTATGCTTTTTTTGAGAAGTTTAGAGAGAGGTGACAAGATAGCGATGGGGCGGAAGTTGGAAATTGCATTATTGTTGCCACCTTTATGGAGTGGAATAATATAAGCCTTTTTCCAGAGCTGAGGAACATGGCCTTCTGAAATTGATCGATTTATTAGGATGCAGCTGGGGAAGGCAATGGCTTCTGTGGCTATCTTTAGGAAGTAGGAGAGTATCTTGGGGGCGTTGGAGCAAGGTTTTAGCTTTAGGAAGTTTTTTTATGGTAGAGATAGGGTTCATAGAGAGGGGAGGAGGAGGAGGTTGAGTGGTAGCTGTATTGGAGGGGGTGGGGTTATTTGAGGGTTGATGTGGGGAAGCAAGGTTATTAGTGACGGATGATAAAGTATGAGTTGAATTGAGACGCAAACTCTGAGTCAGAGGCATTTGGGTCAGGGCAGAGGTTTTCTTTTTTCCTGGATTGAAGAGAGGAAATTTCATCCCAGAAATTTTTGGGGTTATTGTTGTGATGAGTTTGGTGGGTGGAAAAGTAGGCTTTGCGATCAGAGTAAATGAGTTTTTTTACTTTGTTGCGGAGTGCTTTGTAATCATTAAGGGAAGTGCTTGTTTTAGTTTTGTGGTAGTGTTTCCAAGCTTTACCACAGAGTCGCATTGTGGCTAGGGTATTCTTTGTTAAAACAAAACAAAATTCACAGCAGCTTCCAAATAAAACTTGTAATCCACAAAATGAAGCAGCTTTTCAGGCAAAACAATAAAGCCCTGAGCAGGGCAAGCTTAGAAAATTGTGAAAAAAAACCCACAGATGGCTCAGCACACTTCAGTTCACTTTATTCCACAGAAACACAGCACATTAACGCTCCACCATACGTTTTCATTTTAAAAATCACTTCCTCCTATTCTTTAAAAGTTTTTTGTTGTGTTGCCAGGCTACAAGGTTTTTGTTTCTTTCTGACAGCAGGGAGGTTTAGATGCTGAAGTGCATTGCTTTGGGGAATAAGTTCTAATAGAGAGGTGTACACTTTCGTAACTATTAAGATCAGTACACTCTTATGATTTGTTTTCCTGTAGTACTGTAACTTTATTGCATAGTATTTTCATAGACTGTATCCTTATTAATAGCTGCTTATGAATGCTTAGAAAGTGTTTGCTTGTAAGGCAGCAGTAATGATACAGATAGTTACTGTCTTGGTACAGGAAATGAATGATGTTATCACATACTTGTGTTACTCTGTGTAAAGGTTTTAACCATTTTAGAAGTATTGTGTATCAATCACATTAGTTATGGTTAGGTTGTTGCTTAAAGTGTGGTCTCTTAGGTTGCTTGATGGCCTGGTCCTGTCTGCATTTTCTTAACTCCACAGATCACTTGGCGTTTTTTGGTAGGTAGTGTGGCTGCACATACTGTTTTGTGTTGTGCTTTGCAGTAGTAAACTTAATTAACAATCACTGATCTCCTGACTTTTTTCCTTAATTTAACAATGATGAGGTTTTTAAACTGTGATTTGATTTATGCTGTTTCTTCTTAATTTGTTTTAATTTGTTTATTTGACATTTGTTAACCAGGATAGTCCAACTGAGCTATTGCCCTTTTTCAACAGAGGCCTGGGGAGAAAAGCTCCACAGCAGAACTTGGTATGATTAGCACAATTAAAATGTAGGTAAACGGGCATTACAGTACTTGTAAGAAAAAGTAATCAAACCGATTGTGAACAGTGATCCTAAGTAAATCACAAAATACTGCTAGTCATTTGTTACAGTAGGTGTACTAATTTATATTAACAGGCAAATTACAGTAGGTTATAGGTAGCGGGTTTATGAAATGGAGCATATACATTTGATTGATACTGTCTTGTATGAAGAGGCTCCTGCTTCTCCTCCTGTTTTATAGACAGTAAGTGTAGGAAAGAGAAGAAAGGTGATCCGTAAGGGGATAAAAAGGATGGGTTCTAGTGGGGTGATTGCACTGATCAATCCAGGTGCTACTTAGGTAGTTTGAGATCTTTTTTGAAACATGAACCTGGGAAATATTTCTTAGGATGGTGCGAAGTTTGTTTCATGAAAGGGCAGTATTATAGCTGTAGAGATGTGGATTTTCTGAGTTTGTGAATCTTTATGAGACATTGTTCTGAGTTCCTGAGGGTTCTGGAGGGGGATGTAGAGAGAGACAATAGAGGAGATGTTAGGGCAGGAGAAGGGCTTGTACAGGACAGAATGGATGATGAGTAGTTGAGTAAGCAGAAGTCGGTGGGGAAACTCAAGCCAGTTGAATGTCTTAAGAGCATGACTGGTGAGATTTGGAAGCAGATTTGCAGCAAATCTAGTTTCCTCCTTTATAGATTGGTATGGTCTAGAATTGTTTCCAGAGGGTAGTGACTATGGATTCACTTAATGAGTAGTTTGAGGATGGAAACAGGATATGCTATTAAGTTTAAGGTCGCCTTAAAACCACTGTTGAGGTTTGGTCCAGTTTTCTGAGATAATGTTGGGGGGGGGGGTATTGGGCTATCTAAGTTTGAAATTCACTTACGTTGTTAAGAATGCTGTGAATATTGATAGAGTACAAGGATAAATGCTTCTACTCTATGGTTAGGTAGCTTCAAATGTAGTTGTGAGGTAGGAGTAGATGGGTTTGAGTTTGGTCTGGGATTAGGGTGAATGTCAACTGAAAGTTGTAAGGTGTTGCAAGGATAGAGCAGAAATATTTTAGGGGGGGTACAGAGTGAAATTTGTTTGAATCTGTTGATGGGAGAGATTTGGGGAGAGGATTTAATTTTAGGAAGGGTGATGTAAGTAGTATTGAAGAGTGAGGGTGATATGGGAGAAGAATAGTGGGTGTATGGAATAATGAGGTTGGACAGTGTGGAAGTAGGTTAAGTTGAATGTGTTATGAGGTGAGGTAGGGCAGGAGTAAAAGGGGAAGAGATGTAGGGACTTAGTGGGGTATAAGGAGTAAGTAAATGAAGAAAGTATGACTGAGGGGAGGGGATGGAAGTGATAATGAGTGGCAGGTCTGCAAAGTGTGTGAGTAGAGGTGGGCGGGGTTAAGAATGGAAGGATAAGGAAGAGCCTAATTGGGACAGAGGGATTGGATAAAGCTAGCTGTCTATAAACAGAATTGAAGCAGGGGTGGGTGGGAATGGGGGTAGGGTAGAGGAGCGGAGTGAGCCTGTGCGTAGCGGGGGCAAATGAAGTGGGAAGGACCGACCTAGATGATATCGGCAGACATCAAAAACAGTCAGTTGTAGGGAGAATTTGAACAGGATAAAACTCAAATCAGACTGCAGTAACTATTAGGCCACCAAGAGGGAAAAAGAAGGAATTGTCAACTTCAAAATAAATGATTAGTACAAAGCTTGTCTGCACAAAAGAAGGAAGCAGACTACAATTAAACTAAGGAACTACTTTTGCAGTAAATGTGAGTTGGCAGACTGCATAAAAACAGTATGCAATAGGTAAATAAAGTGCTAAGAAATTATGAAATAACTTGCTGAGGCTGCAAGCTTAAAGGGACGAGCAAACCAATATTAGTATAGCAAGGGGGGATGGGACCCAGGCAAAAAAATCATCCCGACAGGTGTGCACACCACAACAGTTTTAGACCAGCAAATCAAATAAAATAAAAAGTTTAATTTAAAGGAAGATCCCAGGGAAGAAAGCACTTTATTATAGAGAATCTCTTCCAAGGTAGATAAATGGTAGCTGTCAGCCGAAACCACTGCTGAGTGTGACAGGCTGTTGGGCAGCCAATATTCAAATTGTACATTCTGAGTTCCTTGTCCTTATTTCTGGATTGATGTCAAGCATTGTGTTTGTGAAAAAATTAATATAAACATGCAGTATTTATATTACCAAATAATTAAATAAACTTGCTCTCTGTTTTGGTTATTTGTTCTTTATTAACTGTGTGGGTAGACTGGTCCAGGGACTCTTTTTAGTCGCACCCCATGCTGTACAGGCAACACAAAAATGCAAATAGCAGCTAATACGACGAATTACAACAAAAAAACTGATTCAGTGGATTTGCAATAACAGTGATAGCAAAATTCAAAACAGTGTGATTAAAACTCTGCAGTAACAGGATAGGCAGGGATTATGTAGTGAACTACAACATATATGCAGTGATAAAAATAGCAGATTACATCATAGATATAAAACCAATTATAAGCACTGGCAGATTAACTGCTTAGTGTGATACCCAATCTTACAGGTGACGCAGGGGATCTTAACACGTAAGATCGGGTCTCGTACTGTAGAAACACTTGGCCGATTTTTTTTTTTTTATATATATTTCTTGGTATGAGCATAATCACTGTGCTGCATGCACTACATGTTTGTAAGATATTAGTGTTTTGGGTTGTAGACTATCCTTTCTTGACTATTGGACATAGGATGGCAATAGGTCAAAATGTCATAAGCATTTGGTGGAGTTGAGCATTTAGCAAGTGGTATAGTAAAGTCATGCTTAAAGCTGTGGGATATTATGGTGGTGGTAAGTAAAATATTAAAAAATTAAAAATGGAAGCGAGGGGCTTATAGAGAACATGACTTGCTAGAGTTTTGTATGAATAGTGATTAGAATGCTGTAGATTGTTGTGACAATGAATGTTTGCGCTTTGGAATGCTGAGCACCCACAACATTTTCCACATTCATTTATGGTGTCCTTGGCTTGAGTTGCAGATCTTATTTTCCCATGTGGCAGTTGAGTTTCTTTTTGCAATAGTGTTCAAATAAAAAAAAAAATCATATTTGTTTGAAACGTAGTATACAAGTGTTTTTTTTAATTAACTAAGCAATGCATCTGCTATACTACTGATGAATATGGTTGGGTTTAGTGTACATTTCCTTTTCAGTGTAGCAATCTGAATGTGCAAGAACAGAGTTGTATGCTTTTTAAGTGGCCTGAATATTTCCCAAGTCATACTGCAGCTGTGCAAATAGAAGCACAGGAAGCTAGTAATCTATTTGCTTTTGTTGTAGACCTTTGTTTCACCACTAAGGATTTAAATTGAAACTAAATAAGCAGGGAATGGTGTCAACATGATTTATAATAAGAGGCCTTTCAGTTCTTTAAAGATTCCCCAGTAGTTGAAAGTAGACTGCTTTAGGTATTTCTTAGATTTGCTGGAAAGGCCTTCCCATTGCAGCCTGTCCTCCTTTTTACGAAGCTTAATATATGGCTGTAACAAGTAGCTGGACAATGTAATTTTAATGTTCTTCTGTCGGCTTTTCTCCGTTAGGGGGTCGCCACAGCGGAACTCCGGTCTGCTAGTGATTGCCAGTAGATTTTCACAGTGCCCAACCTTCAATGAAGGCACGCCCATTTACGCATGTCTTTCGAACGCAGCTTGACTGCAGGGAGGACATGCAGACTCCACACACAAGGTGCTCCAGCCGGGAATCGAATGGGAGAACCTCTTGCTGTGAGGCGACAATGCTACCGCTGCACCAATGTACTTTTAATAGCTTGGAGAAATGTATTCTAGCTTATATTGCCAGTAGAATGTGTTGACATTTCCTTGGAAATGATAATTTCAAGGTAGTATGTAATTATCCTTTTATCTATTATAGGATTTTTTTTTTATAATCCTCACTACCACTTTATCTTATCCTGTCCCACATTAAACAAGTGACAGATGGTCAACAAACATGCTGGTGACCAAAGTGAACTCTAGAATCACTGTCTAAACAATAAGTCGCCCATGTACCATGATTCCTTCAGATCATCACAAAAACAAGTCTTCCAATGAAGCAAAAAACAATTAAATAAAAAGGTCCCAACACACGTGTGGTTTCATCGATTTTAATAGCACAAAACATAAAAATCCCAATGACTGAGCGCTTTCACTATGATAATGACTTTCATTCCTTCAGGAGATACCTGGTCCTCCATTAGCACACTTGAGAGCGAAATGGCAATCTGGATCTGATGTCTAGGTCCCGAGCTTTCTTTGGGGCCATTGTTGTTAGGGGTATCAGGCTTGGGGGTCCACCTGTATTGAAGAGCTTGGGGTCCCCTGCTAGAAGTTAGAGGGTGGACCCACTCCTTTTAGATAAAAAGTTAACTCTGTCATAGAAGTAGGGTCTGTAGGATTATGCTCGTCTTCTGTAATGCCCCACCCACCTTCCCTGCCTCAGCCGAGTTGGACTGAACATCTGAGTGTTCCTATTTAGGTGAGCACAGAAGGGCTATTTGGAGAGGGAAATGGCATGGTGTATTTGGGGGGGGGATTCTTATCAACTTGGGTAGGTTTGGAGTGCTAAGCTGCTCTAATATCAGTGGCATGAGTCCTAGGGGTGTTTGGCTTTATAAAGGATGTTCCCACCCCAAAAAATCTATTGAATGTTAATTTCCCTTTGGTATTACAAGAGACTAGATGCACTGCCCCCCATAGTGTTTGCAGATTTTATTTCACTGATTTTTCTCTGTCCTGTTTACAATGTTTGAGTCTTTAATCCTTTCCCTTAACTGGAATTTTGGTGCCAAACACTGTGGCTGCTACAGATAAGTGAGGGCTTTCTGTTTTCATTTGTTAATATTGTGCAATCCCTGTGGTCTCCATTTTTGGTTACTTGTTTGCCCTTCCTTCCATTTTGTTCTCCTGTAGCAACAGCATCCAAAACACATGCATATTGGCTTTTTCAAGATTTCTGAAAAGATTTTTGGGGTTTAAGATGCACATTCTATTCCCTCACCTTTCCTTTCATCCTCTGTTTGTTTTATTTAGATGTTCTCCTTTTCAGGTTTACTGTAGTTTTAGGCTGACTACCTCACACTCTGCTGTCATTTTTTTGTGGAAGGAGAGCTTTACAGACGTGTGGTGCTAATCTCTGCCTCTCCTCAAGAGTATTTTCTTTGGTATGCAGAAGTTGAGTATCTCAGGACCCTCTCTTGCCTTCACCTTGTCTCCCCTTTTCTTGGCATCACTTAATAGAGAGCAATTCCAGATCCCAAACAGCCACATGTTTCTGTATATTGTCTGCTCAAGGAGGCAAGCTTTGGTGTCAACACTTTTTTTCATTCCTTGTATAAGTGCTTTTGCTGGTCAGGGTATTTGTTTCCTTGTGTCCGTCTTCAAAGCCAGTGCTTCTTTGGGAACAGCTAGTCTTGTTATAACTCCTAGTAGCCATGCTTAGTATGCTTATACCCATCTAAGTTTTTGCATGCTGTTCCAGGTGGCAGTTGGAGCATTGGTGTTAGTCCTACAGTGGATGAGTAGGATAGCCAAAGTATTTTAGTCAGCTCTGCATCTAAAAACTTTCTACTAGTCCAGTGATGGTGAACCTTTTGGGCTCGGCGTCTCAAAAAGTTGGAAAATGCTCATTATGAATCTGCTGGTGTCACCCCCCCCCCCAACAAAAGAGAAACGATTCTTTACACATTGGACTGTATTTTTTAAATGAATTAATCATGTGTGCTGCTATGTATTATAAAAATAAAAGAAAAATCAGTGGCTTGTAATAGAGAAAACTGTATGTACACTGACTGGACTTAAACAGTGCACCAAAAAAATTACCCTACATTTAATAGTAATTTTGAATTTAACTGAAAAAATATAGAACATATTGCAAACATAAATTAATGACTTTTTGTTGCTGAGTTTTAATAGGCAAGTGCAGGGCCACTTTTTTATATTTTTGTTCATTCAGTTTCTTTGATAACTCTGGTGTTGGTGAACGCATGTGTGTCCTCCAAAACATTGTGGCGTGTCACCTTTGGCACGCATGCAATTGGTTCGTCATCACTGTACTAGTCCATTGCCTTTTACCCGTTGAGCTGTGCAGGCTAGCTTCCACTGTAGACCCCACCCCCTCCAGCAGAGAGAGAGAGACACTATTAGCTGAGTTAACATCCAAGAAATGGCTGTAGGCTACACTAGTCAAAAATTGTCACTTTGTAATAAAAAAAAAAAAAAAAAAGCTTCAGTCTAAATAAATTGTTTTACTTTCTGCCATTATTTCTTCAAATTAAGTCAAGTTTGTGGTTAAACTTATCTTTCCTATATCTTGGCTCTCTGGAGGAAAGGGATGAAGCCCTGATACATGACACAGATAATGGAAGTTTGACTAGATTTGCAGTTGCTGGAAGAACCAGACACGGGAGGATGAGTGAATTGCTAATATTGCTTTTACCTGTTTGTTATTGGGTTGGGAAATGGTGAACTCGGTAAATCAGATTGCTCCCAAGCTGTCTTTTTCACTTGGACAACAACAGTGGTCAAGGACCTGGTAGGAGGGGGATGTAAACTCGGAAATCCCAGGCCTGTGATGATAGACCTCATGTGCATCAGGACATGCATATGCCTGGAGATGGCATATAAAATCGTTATGGTGAAATGGATGTTTTTCGGCTCGCAAGTGGCTGTGTTTGGGAAAAATCCTGATGGCTCCTTGTGTTAGGAAGGCAGATGGACCATAGACAACAGGGTAGAAGGTAGAAAAATAATCAAAAATACATTTTTTGTGACAGTTGTGTACTGGTTTTCTTAAACGGTTATTGAAGGTTGACTTGAGGAAGAGTAAACTTTTGTCCTGTGATATGCCTACTGTGTCTTTGCATAGATGAAATGCTTCTTACTCTCTAACAAGATGCCTGTTAATCATCTATATCATGGTACCAGGAGACCAGTGAAGACCATGCCCAATTTCTTAGTTGCCCCAGAGCACTGTTTGGCTAATTGAGATGTTCAGAATCGCACAGAAGGCAAATGGAGGCTGAGTAATCCAATCCTGGACTAAAGAAAGCATGTTGAACAAGAAAAATAAATTGTTGCTGTTTAGGAGAATGTGGCTGTGTGTTTACTTCAGATTGGACGTTTTGACCTTAGCATTAATTCAGGGCTGATTCCATTTGCTTCCAAGACTGAGCACATGGCCATCTAAAGATTACTCTGTTTGGTCTAACAGTAAGGAGAGAGAGAAGAAAGAGGTGTAAAACTGACTTATACGAGTTCTGTTCTTAAAATGCTAAGAGCAGAACAGAAACTTTTTATACATTCATCTCCTCCTATGAAAGTCTTCCATTAAAGTAGTCCTCACAGTCATTGTCTTGCATCTGAGATTCTGTTGTATGCAATTTTTTTTTTTTTTTTTTGCATTTTCCAGACCATCTTAAGCAAGATTCTTTAGACTGTACCATTCTGGCCACCCAGATAGACTATGTAAAGAATGTTAGCATTTTTTGTTAAGTACAGACAAAAATGCCTTTTGCCTCTTCCCTTTTTGGTATATTACAGTTCTTCTCACCAACCTCCAATCAGGTGCCCGTCCCAATGATGTTGGAACTGAACCGTCAAAAACTGATATCGGTGGTTGCCACAGATTGTCACCATTGTCTGTTGGCTTGATGCCAGGGCCAGTTCCATATTGACATTACCATTTTGGTCAAACACTTTGACACTGATGGTCATTTCTTTGGGTAAAGGACTCTACCATCTGGTTGGGGATATGCTTCATTGTAGATTGCAGGTGTGGCCATTGCTTATTTCTGAGTTTGGTTGTCCACCATTTAAGATCAAAGCTGTCAAAATCAGGCTTTGCATCTGTGGGTGATTCAGTCCAGTTGACTAGGGCCAGCCTGCTGCTATCACTGCCTTTTTCGAATATACCATTAGCTTCAACAGAAAACGTTTATTTTTCTGACTATTGAGTAATCCACGTTTTCAGTCAAAGCAGATGGGTCAGTGGCCTTTTTGCAGAATCATTCCCAGGAGTCTGGACTAGTACATGCTTCTTCATTGTCCTAGGACCCCTCACTTTTGAGGTCCATTAAGAATTGTAAGGGCAAATAAAGGTACTTGGACCCCCCCCCCAATTATTTACAGAAAGCCAAATTTGGCAATGCTGAGATTGTTATTTTTGGCTTAGACCGCTGTAGGATTCCCCTTTAGTAGCCTTATCTAATGGAGGGGAGCTCATCTAGGTGTCCTCTCGTAGGGGTCTGGCAAGGCTCACCTGTATTTGCAGTTGTTCATATTAACTACATAGTTTCTTTAATTCCTTTATTTACCCTCTGAGGGTAGTCAGCTGAGAAGTTCCTTACTAGAAAGGTTTACATGTGAATTGGTTAACTTTCTGTCTGTGGACCACTCCCCAGGGAGTATATTCTTTCAAAGCCTTAAGGCTTAATTGCAACGCTATTCTCCAGCTCCTGTCCAAAATATATGATAAAAGTTTTAGCTTTTCCACTATGAGTGTACATTTAGCAGATATTTCATGTTTCACAAAGGCTAGAACTTCTCTTCTAGCATCTCACACAGCCTGCAAAGTCTTTCTAAAGGTCTCCTTTCTGTGAGGACTTATTTTTAGCCCCCAGTTCTTTAATGGACTTCAGCTTTGTTCTGCAAAGGTTGACATAGTGACATTTCAAGCTTCAAGTATCTTTCTGCAATGCCTTGTTTCTAGTTGCATGAACACTAGCTAAGAATGTTTCAGAATTGTGAATACAATCTTATGAACTCCATATATAAACCTTCATATTTATGGGGTTATTTTAAGAACTAACCTGACCTTCGTGCATAAAGTAGCTGCTGATCTTAACCTTGATCAAACGTCTACCGGTCATCTTCCTTGAGTTTATAAAGAGTCATATAAATTGCACCACCACCTTAGATGCTTCTATGTAATTGAGCTTCTAAATAAAAACGGAACAAACTAGACAGAGGGTAAGTTTAACAAACCCACTATAAGGTCAAAAGGAGAAATATGCTTTTGCCTCAAATAGGCGAGACTTCTTCAAACTGGTTATTCACCTGAGTTACTGCAAGATTGTGAAAGAAATTTTGAAGGAAAGGGTTTTCTTGACCAACCTGCATTGAAAGATTACAGATGCTGTGTTAGTACATATTAGTGTGAATGATTGAATATGAGTTAGAATTTTGTTCAGATTTGTAGACATACCAGCCACCTAGACTGTTGTAATGCACAGTTGGAATATTCTTACAGCCAGCACTGAGAGGTAGCAAACCAGTATTTGTTTATTGAGTATTTTGTAGCATTATGGATATTGCATAAAGTCTTGAGAATTTTAGAGTGGAAAACAGTGTTAGGAGTGAGATGATTTCATATAGCTCCTATAAACCATGCACTAGTGACCAGTGCTCCAACTTTTTACTGTGTTATCAGTAAAAGAACATATCAAGACCCTAGTTATTTTAATTATAATTTACTTGCATAATCAGTGTTGATTGTGTTAGCTGTGAAGCATTTTATTTTTGTAGACCCAAACATTTACAAAAAAAGAATTTATGAAGTAAGCTTTCGCTTTCAATGAATGCCTTATTTAAACTGTAAAATGTTCCGACTTCAAAAGATCTGTTTTTATATTTTGGATTTTGTAGGCTCCAACATTATGAAAGGGGTGCTACTTATGAGTTGGACTACAGGGAATACTGTTGGCAAGCTATTCTCAAATGATTTTAATTTTAAGGCAGATATAAAAAGTAAATGATCAGACATTGGTTTTACATTACCTTATATTTTTAACTTGATTCTTTAATTGCATTTGTTATAGTGGTTTTATTAAGCTGATTTTGTTTCCACATTTTTTGTGTGTGTAAATGGAGCTTTACATTTTTACTTTTTATGTAAAAAGTTAAGTTTCTCTACAAACGAAAATAGTTTAAATTGTGTTATTTACTGTTGGAGGGTGGTGCACATTTTTAATGTGGGATAGTTTACTTTTTATACTACTGTTTTATCGAGTATTGCTGCAAGGCTTAGGTTACTTTTGTTACTACTGTTTTATCGAGTATTGCTGCAAGGCTTTAGTGGTGCTGCGGTAGCGTTGTCACCTCACAGCAAGATGTCCCGTTCGATTCTCAGCTAGAGCGTCTTCTGTGTGGAGGTATGCGTGAATGGGCGTGCCTTCATTGAAGGTTGTGCGTCAGGTCTGGTAACTCGGCACGTAAAAATCCACTACCAAACATTAGCGGACTGAAGTTCCGCTGTGGCAACCCCTGTCGAAAGACACAACAACAGCTGCAAGGCTTTGAAAAAAGAGAGAGAGATTATTTAGCAGCCATTTAAACCACATCATTTTGACAAAGTGCCTCAGCTGGAGGTGAGTAACTCTGTTGTGGCCAAAGTTGGTTCTGCGGACAGGTTCACTTTTTCTGTTGGTCCGAGTGGTGTTGCCACTGTAGATGGGGGATTAGGCGCGTCCGTTGCAGCTTTTAGAGTGTCCTTGGTAGGATCCTCCTTGTCAATTCTGAGAGAAGGGCCAGGGGATACCACTCTGCTAGCCAAAAAATTGTGCTCCTCCCTGGGGATTCTGTTGCTGCCAAAAGGAGGTCTGTTTCTTGAGCTTCCTGTCAAAAAGAAGCACAACTTGCAACATATGTTTTCTATTGTCTTGGATACCCTGGACAAGAGTAATTGGTTGGGTTTAGTGCAGTCTCTTGACTCTTCCTGTATGGTTGTTTCTAGTAAAAATAAAAGGGATTCTTAATTTTCTGAAGAGACTGTGATTGTGAAAGCCAAGTTTGTGTGTCATCTTAACAGAGATTCTGAGGAAAGTGTAGTTTCGGACAGTAATTTTGAAGGATTCCCCTTCTTTGAAGCTACCTCTAGAATGAGTCAGTTGTTCCAGTGGGAAAACAGTGATATTTCTCAGTCCCTGAGGAAAGCAGTAAGATTTCTTACAACTGAAATTTACAGAACTTAGTCCTATTCCTCCTGTTCTCTTTGCCTCGGAAGATGTTTTTGTCACAGCCTGCCATTTTCTTGACAACCAGACTGCTGACCCCCAGAGAAAGCAGATAAGCTTTATAAAGTGCCTCAATCTTTTAATTTTTATTTTATGGACTTATCCCATATCTGACATAGCAGGTATTATGGTTAATACCAATCCCTTTCCTGCTGAGGACAGGAAAGCTTTAGGGGGGGGGGGTGTATACTCTTTTGCGATACTTCAACTGTCAAGCTCGTATGTTGAAATTTATGCTTGAAGTGTGTGAGAATATGAGAAATATTTTGGCATCTGTTTCCTCTTGTGAGGAGAAATCTGCTTTGTACAGCTTCTGTGTCTCAAGTGACTACCTGCTGTTTCAAATGGTCTTGTATGCAGTGTCTGTTCCCTTCCTTTTATGTTTTTATGCCAGATTGTCATCTCAGAGCTTTAACTTCCCTCTGTTGGCATGAAAGCTCTGTAGGATTTTGTATCCAAGCTGACTTTGTCAGCTTAGTTTATGCTGAGTAATGGTTTGGGAGTATGGAATGTGCCATGAAAGCTTTGGAAGCTGGCTGAATCCATGGCAGGCTTCAACCCATATAGTTAAGGCTACTGCAGCAGTGACTCTTTGAACGTCTACCATTATGTTAAGTTTACTTACACAACTGTACTTTCCTACCCAAGGCATGGTGCTGTAGATGCTTTAGGGCTACAGTGAACAACTTCCTGAATGAGTTCATATGCCCAATCCACTTGCTTTTTCTGGTCAGGTTGAGGGTGGTTGTATGTCATTTTGTAAAATGACTAATTTAGGTAGATGGAGTGGAGCACAAGGGTTAGTATTTCCCTCATGACCATGTTGCAAAGCTATCAACATGTATGCAACAAGCATCTAGACATTCATAGATTTTGGTAGTAAATTGAAAAGAAGGCTGCAGAAACCTACATATCCTTCTGAGAGAACCTTATAAAGTTAAAAGGTAGTGGCAAACAAAAGAAAATGTGTAGTACAGACTGTTAGGAAATAATGTGAACAGTGATTGTATCTCAGATATTCTAGTTAGGCTTGCATCTGCAGTATACCACACATTCAGTGTTTGAAGTTGTTTAACAGCACCTGCCCAAGCAAATGCCACAATCAGGTCATTTATTTGTCACCGGTTTCTGAAGGACAATTTTATTGTCTAATGCACTTTTTTGTATATTTAACTTGTGTAGCAGCTTTATTTGAGAACCAGTGATGATTTTGTAAAATGCAATGAACTTCTGGAGTAGAGTTTTATCCATCTTGATTTTTTCATTGATATTTAGGATATCAAGCCAATGCGAGATCAGATTGTCCGAGTGAAGAGATACGAAAAAGTACCTTTGATCCTGGTAGGAAATAAAGTGGATCTTGAATCCGAGAGAGAGGTTTCAACTATAGAAGGTAGGGCACTTGCCCAGGAGTGGAACTGTCCATTTATGGAAACTTCAGCAAAAAGTAAAAGTATGGTGGATGAACTGTTCGCAGAGATCGTAAGACAGATGAACTATGCATCCTTGCCTGAAAAACAGGATCAGTGTTGTAATACTTGTATTATCCAGTGAGAAAGCAGAGAAAATTGTCACTCAGTTGCCATATGGAGCAGGTTGGTTGAACACAAGTCATCAAAATCATTTTGATTACAATAATTTTTTATTCAGTATTTCATTAGTAACAGTGTTTTAGAAGCTCATTAATTTATTCTTTGCTTACCCACTAAATAATTCATTTCAGGGTTGCAGTGATCTGGCACCTAAGTCAACACTTAGTATTTCCAGAGTAGTGAAAGTAATCCTGGATGAGGTGCTAGCCCATTGCAGCTCATGCACATTCTGTTAGTCGCTCACACACAGCATGTATACCCCAGTAGACACACACCACCACCTGAGAACCAAACTACAGGACAAAAGAAGTGAGGCAACACTGCTAACCACTGTGTAATTGTGCCTCCACTGTAGGCGACCAGATGAGTCTTAGTTTTGTTCATTGATGCTTCATTATCTTTTGCCTCCAGTGTTTTGTGGCTGGGGATTGTACATCTGTAGCGGCATATTGAAAGAGGTTTGTTGGTCTTTTTATACCTACCAATGACGTCTAGGTGAATTGTAATGCCATTTTAAGATCCGTATTCTGAAGTGTTATGGGGTGTCATAATTTCATTAGTACAAATGGTTGTGTTTTTATAGAGCAGTCCATTTCTCTGTGTACGTCCTGCTTGAGAACTTGTTTTACAGAAGGCACATGTTCCTTCTGCACAGAAAGTTCAAAAATGTAGTCGCCTTTGTGATGAAACAGAAGATGAGGCATTGCAGGCACAGGACAACACTCCCATTTTATTTTCCTTTTGTTATTTCACTACTGATAATTGTGAAAAGGTAGAATTGACATTTTTCCCCCAGTATAAATAAAACATGATTGAACTCTCTCTAATTATGTTCTTAGATTTTTGCTGTGGAAAGAATCCAGAACTTCAGTTTTGGGCTTTCATGGTTGATTGCTTTAACTCCTCGTTTTTATTTTCAGTTTGCTGTGTGTATGTATTTTTGAAGAAAGTTGACAGTTATACTCTGAAAGTAAGGGGAAACTTATTCCACATTCTTGAAAGGTTTGAGAGTAAAGCTCGTCAGAGCTTTTCTGCCACTGTAGAGAGCACTCTGCTGCTGACTTTTGAGGATGACAGCTTGTTTCTGCTGTCCACATAAAAGGTGTTTGTTTAAATGCATTTTCATGTTGCAGAAATTTTTTTTTCTAGGATTTTGTTTTCTACAGACTGTCATGAGACTTAACTGTATTTTAAACTACTTTTAATCTGACAGGGAAAATGTTGTGTCTGCATTTTAAAAAGTAGTTAAAGCTTTTATTATGTTGATATTGTATTTATTTTACTTTTTGGACTCTGCTTATGCTCCTGGTTTTCGCTGGGAAATGAGCAAAATTTTCAGCTTGACCGTGAAACAAATTACCAGCTCCACCGTTACTCCTTGCAACCAAAAAAGAAAAAAAGTTAAGCAGACAACCTTTGCCACCACAGCAGGCTAGCAGTTTTCCTCTGCTACAGGTGGGTGAAATATTGTGGTCAAAGCTAGTTCCTCAGACCACTCATCTTTTACTTCAGGTCCCGCTTATGTAGCACTTTTGTGGGCAGAGGTTTCACCACAACCACTGCAGCTGTTGGTGTCCAGTCAGAGAGTAAGGGAGAGCCACTATTGTTAGTCCTCAGAGAGGGAATAGAGAAGGCTTGTCTGTTTTGGCAGAATGTCCCTATCCCTGGGGAAGCTGCAGCTCTCATTAACAGCACTGTCCCATTTTTCCTGGCAAGAAGAAACAGGAAATTAACCATGGATCTACTGCTCCTCGTATTTGTCTAGACAGGAGAAGTTTACTAGATGTGGCTCAGGCTGTTGATCCTTCTTTTAAGGTGTTTTTTGAGGAAAAAGAGGGATGCCTGTCTTCCTGAAGAGATTCAAGTTTCTGAATCTGAACAGGAAGATGAAGGGGACAGACGAGGGTTTTCTCCAGAGACTTTGATTCAGACTCTGAGAGCACTGTTTGACTACTCTTTTGGAGGTTTCTCTTTTTCTGAGACTATTTCCAGAATGGAATTTCCAGAACCTTCACCCATTTCTCTAGTGGTGTCAGCTTTGCTGTGTGTGTGTGTCACTGCCTGTAGTTTTCCTGACAGTTAACCTACTGCCCATAAAATTTCAGATAAAAGACTGAGGAATTTATACATCCTGAGTATTTGTACAGTCATCCCAAACCAGACCCAGCAGGCCTACTGCTGCTAAGCATGAATGTTCAGAATTTTGAATTTGTTTGGCTCTTGCTAAAGTTTATTCTAATTGTGAAAGCACGAGAACTGTTAACGTCTGCAATTTCTTCCTGTGATGAAAAAATCTGCTTTAAATTCTCTAATTTCTTCCACTTTACAGGTCAAAACATAAATGTGTATATTGATTCTGTTGCTTCTTCCAGGGCTATGGCCACTTGTACTGTTTTTGAGGAGGTCTGCCTGGCTACATTCTCTGAACCTCCAGAGTCTGTGTAGAATGGGATTTTAAATTCTCCTTTATATAGAGATATAACTATTGATCCCTTTTCTGTAGAGGTCATCAAAACATGGGATGAGAAGGGCAGGCTGATGCAGGGTATCCCTCAAGATTTTTCAGCCCTCCTTTCCAAATTTTCTAAAGGATTTTGACCCTTTCTCCAGTTTTGGCAAGAATAAAGTAAACTTGTCTCAGCAAAATTCTGCAAACAGATGCTTAAGAAGAAATGGCAAGGGGGTTCAAAAATAAAACTGGAATCCCTCCACAACCAAAGATGATCCTGGCTTGTCAGAATGACTACTTAATGGACCTTGTTGTCCCCCACACACAGACATCCCACCTATCCTGACAGTCCCTGTTCCCTTTCAGAAAGTCTGGATCTACACTTCGCTCTTTGGGAACAGATAGTTTTGGACAAATGTGTTTTGAATGTCATTCTTTGGAGCCACAAATGGTATTGGGAAGAAATTCCTTCTTTCCAGGGGTAATTCCTCATCTCTCAAATCGGAATCTTCGTATTCCTCCTGTGCTTTGACGCACATTGTCTCGGAGTGTTGAAGATAGTTCCTCGTTCCTAGATTGGGGAACATTTTTATTCAAGGATGTTTGGTGCCAAAGAAAGAAAAGCGCATGGCGGCCTTCACTCCCCCAACCCTAATCCAATTTGTGATAATGCCAAAGTTCAAAATGCTGTCACTTTATAGCCTGTTACACCTTCTTCTCATTTAAGTTTCCTGGTAACACTAGATTCAAGAGGGGCTGCCACGGTGGTGCAGCGGTTAGCGTTGTTGCCTGACAGCAAGAGGTTCTCTGGTTCGATTCTTGGCTGGGGTGCCTTCTGTGTGGAGTCTGCATGTCCTCCCTGTGGCCGCGTGAGTTTCCTCCCACATCCCAAAGACATGCTGTGGGTGGATTGGACACTCTAAATTGGCCCTAGGCATGAGTGCATGCGTGTGTGCGTGCCTTCTGTGGAAGGTTGGGCGCCAGTTTGGCAACTCGACACCGTAAAACTCCACTGCCAATCATGAGCGGGACAGGTGATCCACTGTGGTAACCCCTAACCGGGAAAAGCCGAAAGAAGAAGGTAACACTAAATTCAAGAGATGCTTATCACATTCCCATTTATCCCAGACTGGTGTTTCATACGGATGTGTGAGTTTGGATCACATTCATTTCTTTTGCCCTTACCTGTTGGAATATACACTGTACTAAGAGTGTTCACAGTGTCTGGCTCAGTTGTAGCTCATTGCAGGCTACAGGATATCCACAATTTTCCATATTTAGACTACTTGCTTATCATGTCAGGAGTGTTACACGTGGGCGAGAGATCTTTCACAACCTCTGATTCCAAGACCACATTCAGAAGTCTTTTTTTTTACTCCATCCAGACCTCTCAACTGCCCAGATTTTCTCAGAATGTCCATATTTTTGCCTTATATTTTTGGTCTGTTCCTCGTAAAATTTGTGATTTCCTGGATTTTTGCGGCAAGTCAGTGAGGATTGATTTCACTAAATAGTAACAGGCATTTGACTTTTTCAGACTTCATATCCTTCAGAAAATGGTAACGCAAGACCTTTTATTCTTACAACTTTCTAAGTTTTTATAAGAGCAATATTTAAAATTTGTCCCACAATAATGTTTGACTTTAAGGCAAACTATCAATTTCCCCATTTTCTTTCATGAACCTAAATGTATGGGAGGATAATCCATACCTTGTATATTCACAGACAACTCTAATACTGTCTTGATCATCAGATCATTGTTACCTTCTTGTGAAGGTAAGACCGAAGGACAACCTGTGTCAGAACTGACCATTTCCAAGTGATTTCTCATGTTGTTGTCTTCTTTTGTTCTCACCACAACAAAAATATTCTAGGCAGTGTCAAAAGCCCTCTGTACCAGAGCCATGTCTTTTTCTGTGGCTTTTTGGAAGGGGCTGGATTCCAGTAGTAGTCTAAAAGCAGCAGCTTAATCATTTGTACGTACTTTCACAAAGCACTACAAGCTTGATTCCTTCTTTAGGTTTAAATCAGGCTTTCTAGGACAGTTCTCCTTGAGCTCCAGGACTCTTCTTCCACATCCCAAATGTAGTAAGCTAGGGTAATCTGTCCATATAGCTGAGGCTACTGCAGCAGTGATCAGTTTGATGAGCAAAGTACAGTTGTGGAAGTAAACTTGCCATAACAGTTGATGCTCACATGATCACTGCAACAGTAGCCATTCCCTTGGTCCACCCACTCCCCTTTTGCTTTTGCCAGGTTTTGTGTATGTTTACTCTTTAGTTATGTCTTCTCAGAGCTCAAGCCTCCCTAAATAATTTGGCATGGAAGCTTTTAAGAGCTTGGCACTGAACCTGTGTTTTTAGGCAGCTCCACTTGAGCTACCTTACTGAGTGCATGGAAGGTGCCCTGAAGCTTTCAAAGCTGGAGAGCTGTTATATCCTTGGCAGGATATAACCCATTTACCTATGGCTACTGCATCAGTTATTTGAACACCTCCCGTTGAAATTTTACTTGCACAACTGCACTTTGTATTATTTACATTTGTTTTCCATTATCACATCTGTCATCTTATGTTGGCACCCTTATTGTGTACTACAGATGCAGTTGTTGCACTGTAGACCAGGCAAAAGTCAGCGGTGTGTGACTTACAAAGTGACATGCAATTTTACTTCTTGAAGCCGTTCTGATTAGCTCAAGTTTTAAACCAACTAGCTGTAAGTTCCTCCCTTTTGATGCGGTCATCCCTCACTTTCCGGTTAAATGACTTGCTCAGGGTCTTAGAGCAAGCCATTGTTCAGTAGTGAATCAAAGCCATTATTGCAGAGTGAAGTTTATTTAGCAGCTCATAACAGTAATCCTCTGAAGTTAAATATTAGACCAGGATGCAGCAGGAGTGGAAACAATTTTTTTTTTCTGTGTAAATCCTTCTGCAGTCATATCAAGAGAAATACAGCTGGACATTGATTAAGTCATTCTTACTTAGACCTGGGGTTTATACCAATTCATGCCAAGTTTTTTAGGAAGAAACTGTTTAACTACTGGTGTGCTTAAGTTAACAGATTTTGGAAGTGTTCACTTTCTTGCATTGTCTACAGTTCTGCCTCTTTGTGTTCCTTTCTCTGGAACGTGTAAAAACAGTAGAATTTAGATGATTTTTCCCTGTGTATTATTTTTCATAGAGTATACTATACAAATTGTTTAGAATAAGTGTAGGGTACAGTAGCGGTACATCTTTCAGAAATTGCTGTGGAAGAAGGTTGAGTGGCTGAATGTACTCCTGCTAAAGTATGAAAATGCAGACTGGCTAGAAACTTTGCCAGGGGGTGGAGTTTGCATCATTTGGGGGTGGGGTGGAGGTTTTTTCTACACTGAGGTGCAGTGGCATTTGGAGTTGATTGTGTAAGCACCTGTTATTCTTTGGGACATATATGTTGTACTACCAAAAAAAAAAAAAATTTCCACAGTCTGAACTTGCAAGCAGAGCAGATCTTAAATTTTTAGTTTGAAAAATATTTTTAGTGGCCATTACTTCTGCCATAATAATGCGTCAGTCCTCCTGTTTAGTCCTCAGTAAAGAGAGAGAGAATGTGTATGTACTTATCCTACCTTTGTGTCAAAAGTAATGCTGGATTTATCAAGTTGTCATTTTTCAATTTTCTTTCCACAGTTCTCAGTTAAAGGTGAATACGGACTGCATTGTCTTGATGTTCATAAATAATTGTCATTATGCAAGTGCATAACTTTTGATTCTGGATGATGAGACCGTGGGTTCAGCTCCTCTCTTCCCCCTGGATGATTCCAGATTTGGGAATGTCAGATCTTGCGGTGGAGGTAATGGCCTCTGAAACCATCTGCCTACTATACAAAGGTACAAAAACTGTTTTACACCACATTTCATTGGTGGTTCTTCCCTTGGAAGGATTTTCCAAGGTGCCACTAGAATAGTGAGTCCACGAAGGTTCACCAGTTTTTCTGCCATCTGCACAAGTACGCAGTTTTGGACAGATGCTATCAAGCCAGACAAAATTATTGCCATCAACAGCCATGTATAGAGCTGCTGCTACTAAAACGTCTGCAGTCTTTCCTCAGACAAGGAATCTTGGTCTGTTTGCAGATGTAGGTATTTGCTTTTAATTACTTGACCCTCAAATTCTACTACAAAGAGGCATGTTCAGTGGATTAGAGATGTCATGGAAGAGTTTGCTGTTAGTCAGAAAAGAGGAAACAAGGACCCAGGCAGCCACTTCTGTCCACTCTTAAGCTTCTTGGTCCTCATGACCTGCAATGTCATTTTAGACTTGGTGTCCTAAAGCAATACGATCCAAAATTAATGTGCAAGCACTTCTGACTGCACTTAGTAGATTTTGCTTAGGATGCCAAATTGCATGTTTTAGCATGTCTCCTTAAACATCTTGATGAGTGCATTAGAAATACAAAAGAACAAGAGCAGACTGTTGCAGCTGTGAGTGTTAAATTTCATTATCTTTTTCCAGGGAACAGAGCTGCCAACCATGACCCACAGCAACAGTAGCAGGATGGCTGTAGGAACATATTGCCTCCCCCATTCCAGAGCCCATCAGGGTTGTAGGCCCAAAGACCAAAGTCCCCAGTGGCCAGCAGGGGGTTGCAGTGAACTCTAGGATGGATTGCACTAATCTTGACTCCTTGTTTGACTGTCTGTGTCAGGCAACAGTTGGGGTTGAGACTCTTCCTCCATGTCCCTTTTGCAGAGAAGTTTCAAAGTCCAGTTTGACATGGTCTTGTTTGCCTTATTCAGCTGTAAGGGCTGAAATGCCACCTTTCAGTCTGCTCATTACTAACTAAATCTTTTCTAGGATTCAGCTTCTCCTATCTCATATAGGCTGCCATCTTCTCATTTGCTGCTTATCAAGCTTGCAAGATAAATTGGCCGTAGGTTTCCTTTTTGGCTGTTTTGATCAAATGTTAAGAGTTGCCACGGGCATTTGATTACCTGCCTTCGTTCGCTTTTCTTTCGAAACTGACTTGTGGATTGTGCTGCTTCCTTGATGAAATCTTTTATTTTACGTTTCTGTTTTATCTGTGGGCCCTGGTTTTTACCAGGATTCCCTCATTTACTTAGCTGTGTATTTATTTAGCTGTGTGATTAAAAAAAAAAAAAAAAAAAAAAAACAGACTGTTGTATCTTGAGTTGGGCATTGTCTGGAGATGGAAATTACTGTATTCTGCTTTGGTGAAAGGTCAGGTTACTTTGCTTTACCTTGATTGCATCTTGACATTTGTATTAATGAGAAAGCCTTTGGTATTTTAAAAATTGTGAGTACTGCATGTACGAGATTCCTCCCAAGTGCTGGCATTTAACGTGTGTTGCTTGTTTGTCTTCTAGTCACCTCAAAGAAAATTGAGATATAGGTACCAAGTTCCATATGGTGATCCTTTCAGAAAGGAGAAGCAAACTTATTTTGAAATAATTGTTACTTGGGGAAGAAGACCAGAAGCTTTCCACATTGAATGGGCCTAAAAACTCTAAGGCAGGGATGAACCTGGTTGAAAGAAAAGAGCCTTCCACTCTTAACAATTTTCCCTCTCCTTGTCTTCCTCCTCCTAAAGAGCACAGAACAGATAATAAGACAGTTGAGTTAGGTCTCTAAGCTTTCTGAACAGGTTGATATATCTTTCAGTGTTATTGGATTGGATTCAGTTAGAACGTAGTGTTTTCCTCCCTCTTAGAGGTGGATTTGCCCCAGTCATTCCTTTCCAGGCCTTCTCTTGACTGGTTCTTGTGATCAGTTGCTTACCACAGGTCTGTTTCTTTGGATATTTTGCTACGTGAAGCTCTCAGGGGCCATGTTTCAGGTGCCGATGTCTGTTTGCTTCCTCACTGAGTCAAATTCAGGCTCCAGTTTTGTTGAGGCAGTATAGTTGCCTGCATGCGCTACATTTTATAAGACCTGTTTGTTTCTTTTTGGTGGTGGAAGCAACAGTGAAGGATTTGGGGTTATTGCCATTGGAGTAGACGTTGCCATTTGGATTGGGATCTGAGTTAAGTTGTCACTGTTGGGCCATGTGTTGTTTCCAGTACCTGTCTTGAAGTTGGGGTTATTGTCTTCAAACCCTTGTACCTCAGAACATTTCTATTGGTACTGGGAGGTAGCATTGATCCCATGTTGATTTCTTCAGCATGGTTTAGTGCAGAGTACTTACTCCAATGCAGGTTTCTGAGCCAGAGTTGCCACCACTCCCCTATCTTAGCCCGATTTTGCAGAGGTTTATCTAGGCTTTCTTAGGAGCATGCTTTTGTGCCAGTCTTACCCAGAGACTATTTCTATCTTTCAGTTGACCTTTCAGTCTCTCTTAGGCACCAAGAGAGAAGGTTTGAAGACCTCCAACAGAAAAGGCACAGAAAATGCAAGCTTATCTTATCCTTCACAGGCAATTTCCTGTTGACTAGGCACACGGGCAGTGTAAAAGGTGGTGCAATGACTGCTCCTTGGAGTCTCTGGAGCCAGACACTGAAGCTGCTGGCAAGGCATTTTACCCCTGTGACCCCAAATTCAGGGAGATTTTACAGTTAATGCAGGAAAAAAATATGGCCAGTATCTACCCTAACGTCTTGAAGAAAGTTTTGCATGTAGCCTTTGGGTTTTTCCTTTCACTTTCCTGGGTTGTCCCCCCCATAGACAACATGATAGCACTTTTCTCCAGTGAAGTATTGAAAGAGCGAGAGTCACTGATTTTTGTTTCTATTAGGCCAGAAAGTATTATCTGCATCTCAGAGACTGTTATTGTTGGGTAAGAGTCCTTCAGTGGTTTCTGTTGTCACTGTGGCAGCCCCGAAGATTGTAATCCCGTGGAATCAATCTAGTGGTGCATCCCTTAACAAAGACGTTGTGGAAAATTGACTACTTCAGGAAATGGGTCTTTGCAGCCTCACACTTTTATTACTCTGTATTTAGTTATCAAGCACATGCAAAGATTCTAGTGTGCTGTCCTAAATAAGATGTCTAGTGCATTGGAGAAAGTGTCTGACTCTGGGCTGTGTGTGGGGCTCATCACTCCTGAATCTGTCTGCTTTTTATCTTGCCATGCATCTGATCCATAGTAATGTAGATGGTGCAGTGAGTGCAAAGTGTCGTCACAGAACATTAGGTGTGGCTCCACAATACCCGAGAATTTCAAGGCATGCTTTTTTAATACCCCATTCAGTGATTCCAGTATTTTCAGACTGTGTCTCAAAGCAAAGCTAGACAACGACAAAAAGGAAGGGAAAACTTTTAATAACCGTGGGTTATGGTTTATGGCACCTCGTTATACTTTTTCTGTAAGTAAAAGAGCCTGCATTAAAAATGGTTCAGTAGTAGCCAACAACAAAATTAATACCCAGGAAGAAGCCACTCTGGTCATGGAGGAAGATTGCATGGCAGATGCCAGGCGGACTGTAATAATTCTTATCCCAGTTATGGAATTTGCCCACCTTTGTCGAAAGAGCAGCAACAGTTCCTGAAGCCATGGCTAACTGCTGCAGTTTCTTTTTAAAACAAGGGGCAATATTTATTGCAAAGAAAACGTGTCCATTCTCAAGTAATAGACTCTCCAATCCTCATGCATGATGCTCTTAATCTTTTTGCACTGATTGTTGGTACTATGTCAGCAATCTTTATCTTGGAAAATATTAAGTAAACATTTATCAGACAGTCAGTACTTGCATGTTGTATTTCAAGTTTACTTTTCAGTTCTTTCTATATCTTTAAGAAGTTTAAAAATGTTTTATCATTTCTTCCTATCTATCCAATAAATATCCTTTTAAAAAGAAACAACACTTTTCATAAAAAGTATTTACAGAGATCAGACATTTGTTTATCTTCTTCCTGTGTTTTTTTCTTTGTGACCAAAATAGTTCTATATTTCTTTTAAGTTGTTGCATATTGCTCAAGCTGATGAATTATTATCTTGTAATTCCTCAGATGAATTTGATAACTCATTGTGACCTGTAATTACACTCAAAATCATTATCTGTTACCAAGACCCATAAAGACCACATATTTTTCTTGTATTTATTTATTTATTTTTTAGCTTTCCATTTTTTTGTTCTAAATTGGTTATTAAATTTTCTAAAAAAATGACTTTTTTTTTTTTTTTTTTTTTTTTTTTTTTTTTTACTTTATTTTACACCAACTCTATAAAATTAAGCACATTACTTAGATTTAGTCTGCTCCTGTCAGGGCAGAAGCTGATGGGCTGGTCACCTCTGACACACTTGCTGTTGGCAGTACTTCTTGTCCCAAGTCTGTACTGCTCCCCATCCCGTAAGCCATTGCTGTTGTGACAGACTTCAGATTTTTTATCTCAATTTGTGCTTCAACATCTCTGTGTTTTACTCGAGATACAGTCGGGCTTCATCTTCAGTTTATCTTCCGATAAGTTCTTTTTGAATTATACGTCTCTGTCTTGATCTTTTACTCCTCCTCCATCCCTTGTCTAGTGTCAAAAAGAATATGATATTCTTTTTGTCTGTCCTTAACCCTTGAGTTGAAGTTAGCAGATTACTTTTAGACAGAGTATAAATAGCTGTGAGTCAGTGTGAACTATGTGGGCATAAAATTCCTCCCCAAGACCAGCACAGCACTCCTGTGGTGTTCATGGGATAGAGAATTTGTATGCAGATTGCTCCTCTCTGCAAAGAAATGTAGTTCCCACACACCTTTTGATAGATGTAACAAGTCCTTCCTGAAAGGGCTTCTAAGATTGGATGCCACTTAGAAGGGTAAAGAGAGGAAAGATCAGAGTGCTGCTACCCCCCCCCCCAAAAAAAAAAAAGATAGACAATATTGGAGCAAAGGGCCACTCGTACATTATAGTGTCGTCTGCTGCCACCAAGGGTGAGGTCCAGCATACTATCAAATCAGTCTTTTGTTATTCAAGGCAAACAGCTAGTTCATTCTTTCTCCAGCCAGGGTGGGAGCCCTGTGGCCCATTCTTTTCTTTACTGAGACAGAAATGCTATCTGCATATTCATTACCCTTTTGAGGTGAGAGTCTGGTGCCAAGTAAGCATTCATTCACATGAGCATACTCTTTGCCCATCTCTCGTCTTGTGATGGCAGAATTGGTGAACTGGCTGAGTCTGCTCTCTCCAGTCCTACTGCCTTATACTTCTAGTGCCCAAAACTGCTAGTCAGACATGGGTGATGCAGGTTGTAGTGTAGGGCTCAAGTCTCTCTGCCATAGGCCTGAGGCAGTTTTTTTTAATTAATCTGTATGGGAATGTAAAGTGGAAGTATTTAGCATATTAGAATTCTTTAAGCTGGTGTAGATTTGTCCCAAGCGATCTGGGCATTTACACACTTTTAGAGCTCCATTTTGTTTTACAGGTTGTATGTGGTGTTATTGTTTCAAATGCAGTAAAATGCATTTGAATCGTACATTTTTTTTGGAAAGTAAAGTTTCTGTCTGGCTGTAGTTCAGAGGCACTTTTAAATCTTTGATTGTGTTGTGTCTCACCATTTGGCAGGTGTGTTTTCTTTTTCCTTTCTTTTTACTTGTGCCACATATATGTTAGCCTGTTTCCGTCCAGATTTTGTTTAGGCTCTTTATAGTGTCCTTTGTGATCATCATCTTCCTTTCCCTGATTTTTTTTCCCCCTGTGTACATGCATCAGCCATCTTCCTCCTTGTGCATAATTTTCAGAATTACCACTTTCTAATGGTTTTGAAAGTACATTTTTGTCTGCAAACATTGGAAGACCGTCATTTGCAGTCCAGCATATTATTTGTCTGCTATGTGAGCTTCATGTTTCTTAGTGCACCCTGCAGCTAGAAGCAGGGGAGGTTCCCAATATTACGGCCAAATTTCCATCAGTTGGGGATTCGTACAGTACACTTTGTGATTCCAAATCTAGAGTCCATTCATAAAGGCAGATCAGGCGCTATGTAAACATCACAGGGATTGAATTCTCACAAATGGGATTATATCCACTATCTTTCAACTGCAGTGTGTAACCAGACAGTGTTGCCTTCTCACCGTGGTCATTTTTATCCTAACATTTGACCTTTTGGTAAAAGTCTGTCATGTTCATAACAGGGTGGTACTTTAATTAGTGAGATGTGTCAGAGCCGTCCTAGTGGACTGTGTATTCTTACATCAGATCTAGTCCATGCACATTGTTGGTACACAGACATCTTGAGAGCTTTGCAGTAGTGTCTGGATTAAAAGTCAAAATTTTTAAAACAGAAGTTTACTCAGTTATGTTGGAAAAGTAGGCAGGTGCTAGGAAATAAGCCCTTCATGCTTTTTTTTAACGTTATCAACATCCCTAATTTTTTTGAGTATCAGACTGCAACTCAAAACCATTAGGGGAAGATCTGCATAGATTGGTCAGTAGTTATGTATGTCCACTCTGGTCAGAATGGGTGACATTAAATTGTTGCTGTCCTGAAGAGTGCTGTATGATGATGTTCGTGTATCACTGTTGCAGTCATTACATTTGGGTAATCTGCTGGCAGGTTGCCCTCAGTCGGCCTGATTAACAAAGGTTTGGGTCCTGCGTCTGTTGCTGTCCCTACTTCCATGACGTAAGGTCGTCAGGGGTATAAAACATGCAGCCGACACCATTACATCAGTTTTACTTGCCGCGCGGTGCCCGAAGCAGTTTGCACGTGCCGGCCTGCTTTGTTTTGTTTTTGTCTCAGTTTCACCTTAAGGATGGTTCACGGAATCACTGGTGATGTCCTTCCATTTCACTGTTGCAGTATTCATTACACTAGGGATCCCCTGCTAAATGGAAGAGGTTTTTTGTTTGGTATCTTTCTTGTAACTTGGATCCACCTTCTGTGGATGTTCCTTTGGTTTTGTCTCATCTTGTGAATTGCTCAGTGCTGTGTTGGCTTATTCTTTGGTTTATCAGCTATTTCTGCCTGTCTGCCTTTATTACTGTTTTTAGTGTCTAGATTTAAAGCTAAACAATTCCATAAAGGTGTCCTTCATGTTAGGTCTCCCAGGAACCCTGTTCCTTCTCCCTGGGATCTTAATTTCGTTTTAGAAAAAATTACCCAGTGTCTTTTTAAGCCTGCAGCCTCAGCTTCCTTGCAACATTGCTGTTGGGCGACTGTACTTTTGTTGGGCCTTACTTCTGCCAGGCAGGTGTCTGAGCTTCAGGCCGTTATGGCTTGTCCACCTTTTTTGGTGTTTCATAAGGACAGGGTGTCCCTTAGCTCTAATGATTCTTTTATGTGGAAAGTGAGGAATGAGTTCTCTTAATCAGTCTATTCATTTGCTCACTTTTTTCTCCTTCTCCACAATCTGCCAGTGAGAAGGTGCTGCACACCTTGGATGTGCATAGACAACTCAGATTTTTTTTTTGGATAAGGCTAAGACTACTTGTAAATCTGATAAGTTTGTTTCCTTCCATCCTAGGTCCTTAGGATTGGCTGTCCAAGCAAACCATTTCTTCTTGGATTTCTAAAGCCATTTGTTTTTGTTATGCCTTTCATAGTAAGAATCTTCCTTCTGTTAAGGCTCATTCTTGTAGAGCTGGTGGACACTTATGGTGCATTTTTCAAGGGTTTGGATAGTAACTCTATTCTTGAGCAGCTATCTGGACTTCTGTGCATACTTTTACCAAACACTACAAGTTGGATGAAATTTCCAGAGCTAGAGAGGGTTTTGCTAGGACCAGCCTTCATGGTTTCGTAGACATCTCTGCTGGTTCTTCCTCCTCCCGTTCTGCTTCCTGAACTTTGGCATTCTCCCTGGTGTAATGAATATTGCAACAGTGAAATGGACGGACATAGTGCAGTTGTGTAAAATCTTACCATAACGGTAGGTGTCCTTTTCACTGTTCTAGTATGCACTACCTCCCTCCACCACGTGGTCCATTTCTTTTCTGGATGTACCGGGTGCCTTTCTTTCCCTTGGACTGACATTTCACACTGGGACTTTCAGGTCTGAGGATGGTATGTTTGGATGTCACCTTTATGCCGTACACTACGAAAGGAACCTGTGTGTGACATACTGGGTAGCTTAAAGCAACATAAAGGCTTTGGTATATTGGCCAGACATTAGGCCGCTCTTAGCAGGGAATTCGTAGTGTAATGAATACTGCAGCAGTGAAGAACAGGACATTTACCCTTATGGTAAGATTTTACACAACTGTGCTTTTTATAAGAAGCAGATTTTAGTGAAGTCCCTTTCTCCTAACTTGGACACGTGCATAACTCTGCTAACTGTTCTTCCTCTGCATTCTTAATTAGGCTACCTAGTCATGCAGGAAGAAAGCTTTGCAGAACCTTTACCTGTCTCCGAGAATATGCCAGGTGGAATTATTTTCCCCTATCCCAAGCCGAAACGTAGACACAGGGACAAAGGTAAGGAGAAGGAAAGGGAAGTCTGCTCATTCTCAGCCTCGGCTCACTTCGGATCTTAGTCTCCTCCATCTGGCAGTAGTGTGCATTGTTCCTTGGCTAAGAGTTTTATGTTAGTGTACTGAATCTTTTCCACCTGCAAGACAAACTACCTTTCTTTTTATCTCATCTGGTGTGTACCACCTTCTGTCCATTTTCTACTTCTTTTTTTGATTTTTCTCATTGTGATCCATGTGCTTCCTGATCCTTTTCCTGTTTGTATCTCTTGATTAGTCAGCCATTGAATCTCTTTATCTGATAAATCCAGCCTCTGTCCACAGAGGTAGGTTTTTTTTGTCAACAGATACTGGTATAAGATAGAGCAGTATTTTGCAATATTTTGCAACAGGAATAGCGGACTGTCTGTGGATGAACATGGCCCTAGTGAACTGTTGTAAATGTTCGGTATATGAAAGGTTGATGGTGTATGTGGGAGAGCTGTATTTCTTTTGTAGGTGTTTGTTTGATCATGGATTATATAAGTTAAAGAAGATTATGGCGGGAATGACAAGAAAATCTTTTCTTCAGAGTGGGGTGTATGGGGGGAAGGTTGTAGTGTTTCTTGTGTCCTTTGTGTTGGCATTTGCAGTTCAGAATTTATTTGAAAATGTATTGAGTCAGTGTTTTTTAGGATCTGTTAGCCTTTTAATTTTGGGTTGCCATAACCTGGTACAGTGCATTACTTAGAATTTGATTGCCTAATGCTTGCTCTGCTTTACGATTAGTCTTAAGTATTTCATTTTCATGCACACGTTTGTTGCTGGCTGCTTTCTCCAAAAGGTATGTGGCAGTATCTTTTTTAAGATGTGTCCTACCAATGTCATACCCATCTGGTCAACCCTTTTGTTATGACTAATGAGACTGACTTATTATAAGCCTTCCGAATCTTCTAAAAATGTTTTTTGTTTTAGCCTGTAAATACGAGTCCACCACTTTTGATACAAAAATAGTGGTCGCACATTCATTCTGATGCACTGATAAATAGGGATTTTTTCTTTTACTATACTTGTCATTAACATTAATACAAGGTTGATGTTCTTTATCTCACATTGCTGCAGTCCTTACATATGGGGTAGTCCGCTGTCCTCGGTCGGCCCGAATACCAAAGTATTAGGCTGACGTCGGTCAAGGCACTTTAAACTGACATCAGGACGTCAGGGTACAAAAGCGCATGACCGACGTCATTTCCTCAGTCTTTTTTGCCGCATGGTCCGATGCAGAAGCAGCGTTGCAAGTGCCGTTCGGCATTCTGAAATTTTTCGAATTTGGAGTTTCAGACCGAATCCAAGTTGGCTAAGTACCCCGTTGGGGAATATTTTGGTTTTTTCTTGCCTCAGTGTTTTACCGGATGTCAGAAAAAGTGAATAACTGTATTTCTTGTGGGAAACAGATACCGCATAGGGATTATCATTCTTTGTGTATTCCTTGTTTGGGGCCTGAGCACGACGTTGTTGGGTGTCGCTTTTGTGCTAGGTTCAATAAACGCACTATTAAGCGAAGGTTGGATTGTGCTAGGCTGGTCTTTGGGAAGCGGTGCAATTATAATATGCTGTCGGATTCTCCGGCGCCCGCTTCTGCGAAGAAACGCAAAGACAAAGCAGTTAAACCCAGGCAAGATGAGTCGCCGGTTCTTTAGAGGCTTCAGTGGAACCGGTGGTTCCGACGGAGACTTCTCTGGAGTCTCAGGGGGAGACTTTGATTTTGCAGGAGGTGGTCTCTCAGGAGGCAGGTCAGGCTGAAGGGGCTTCTCAAGTTACTGTACTCCCCTCCCTTCCTAGGGTGGTTAGGCCTTCTCCTTCTGTTTCCAAGGCTTCTCCCAGAGGCAGGCCAGTTTTAGCTTCTGTTGGTGTCACTCCTAGTTCAGCAGGGTCTGTGCCTAAGAAGCACATGCTTAAAATGGCAGAAGATTTGATTACTCTGATTAGAGGTTCTTTGCCCCCTCCTGATAAGAGGCCTAGGGTGGAGCCAGAGTTGGGAAGTTTTGAGCAGGCTTCGATGTTTCAGAGTCTTCAGCTGAAGACTTGCAGGAGTACTCTCCTTATTCTGATTCTGATGCAGATGATTCCACTCCTTCTGCTTCTCCTCCAGAGGATTTTTCTTTTCAGAGACACTTCATTCTATGAGGAACATTTTAAGTGGGAAGGTCAGGACTTCTCTGATTCTTGGAAAAGGCTTAGGGAATTTTTGCTGTTACCCCAGCATAGGCCCTTGGCTATACCCCTGTTCTGGATGTTGTGGAAGATGTGTTTGCAGAGGCTTCACTTAATCCTGATTCTCTGCCTCCTGCTCCTGTTAAACCGGATAGGTATTACAGGGTGCCTGAGGCTCATAAATATCTTTATAAGAGTCCTAGGGCGGACCCAGAAACTATTAGTCAGGGACCTAAGGGTGTCAAGGCCTCTGTTGTAAAAAATCCGGTTCCTCTAGATAAAGAAGCCAGAGCTTTGGATAGATGGGGAAAGAAGGTCTATACATCTTCTACCTTAGCTATGAGGGCTTTGAATTGCCAGTTTCATATGTTGAAATATCAAAACTTTCTTCTTTCTCAGTTGAAGTCTAAGGTGGATGCTCTGGCGGAAGGCATTGAGTGTAAGGAATTACAAGATTTGGTGCATGTCTCTGAACAGGTGGGTAAGCATTCATTACAGTATGGTTTTGATGCTGTGCAGGCCTCGTCTAGGGTGGCTGCCACTGGCTCAGTTCTTCGCAGGCACGCCTGGCTGAAGGATCAGAATTTATCTGACCATGTTAAGACAAGGATTTTGGATGCTCCTTTGCAGTCTGATGTGTTGTTTGGTTCACCTGTGGAGTCAGTCTTGAAGAAAATGGAAGACGAGGCTAACTCTATGCAGGCTGTTAAAGATGTTTTGCAAGTTCAGCCTCCGAAGTTTAGTAGGAATTGGCCTGCTAAGGGGTGGACGTATCCTTCTTATGATTCTCAGTCTAGGGGTAGATCTAGACGTGGTAGGGGCAGAGCTCAGAGTTCTTTCAGACCTAGAACAGGGAGTTCACCTGCACAATCTTCGGGTGAGGGCAGGGGCCAGTCCTTTCGTAAACAGGCCCAATGACCTACTTTTTCAGCTGCCAGATCCTTCTTGCCTGGCAGCACCTTTGGGAGGAAGGTTAGCACTCTTCAAGGAAAATTGGATGTTGATTACCCAAGACAAATGGGTATTGGATATCATACACCAGGGTTACAAGTTTTATTTCCATACCTTGCCTCCTTTCAAAGGCATGCGGACGTTCCTCCTCAGCAAAGACTAGAGGCTCACAAACAAATTTCTCTACTACTTCAAATAGGGGCCATACAACCGGTCCCTCTGCCAGAAGTGGGCCTAGGATTTTATTCTCGCCTGTTTCTAGTACCAAAGAAAGGAAACACGTGGAGACCAATTTTGGATTTATCTATCCTCAACACATATCTGGACATTCCCAAGTTCAAAATGTTGACGTTACAACAGCTTTTACCTCTGTTGGGCAAAGATCACTGGATGGTGACTCTGGATCTCAAGGAAGCTTACCTTCATGTTCCTATCGGGCCCAGTTGCAGGAAGTATCTGCGTTTTCGGGCTGGGACTTCACATTATCAGTTCTCTGCATTGCCCTTTGGCTTATCTACTGCGCCCAGAGTGTTCACGAAGGTTCTGGCTCCAGTGGTAGCTTTCTTCTGGCTAAGAGGAATACAAATCTATCCTTATTTGGACGATTGCCTGATTCTGGCCCAAGAAAAGGACGAACTTCTTCATCATTTACAGTATGTGATGGCAGTGTTAAGATGCCTGGGGTATTCTGTGAACGAAATAAAGTCCAGTCTAGTACCCTCTCAGGACAGGTGCTTTCTGGGTGTGAGACTGAATACAGCATCCCAGATGGCCTTTTTGACCCCGGACAAACAAAAGAATCTTTCTCTTTACTTCCACCAATTGTCTCGTCAGTCCAGGCTGACTGCAAGGACAGTCCTTCAAGCCTTGGGGTTCATGGCATCTTGTATTCTGGTACTTCCCAATGCCAAACTGCATATGAGGAAGCTACAGTGGTATCTCAAGAATGTATGGACACAGCACTGCCAAGATTTGGACACTGTCATTCAGATAATACCTTGCATTCAAAAGGAATTTTTGTGGTGGGCTCAGGAATGTCACCTAAACAAGGGACTCTCTGTGACCCGGCCAGAGGCGAGTCAGATTTTAACGACAGATGCCTCAGACAAAGCTTGGGGAGCTCATCTAAATGGAAAATGGGTACAAGACACGTGGCCTGCCGGACTTCAACATCTACATATCAACTTGAAGGAGATGTTAGCAGTCCAATTTGCATTGATAGCTTTCAAGGATTTACTTCTTCCAGGGCAGGTGTTGATTCAAACAGACAACACAACTGTCATGTGGTACATCAACAAGCAAGGGGAACGATTCTTATCCTCTATGCAGACAAGCAATGATTTTGTGGGAGACTGCTCTCAGTTTACAGCTAAATCTTCAGGCAAGGTTTCTGCCAGGAGCACAGAACTCCTTAGCAGATGTGTTGAGCAGACAAATTATGGATCCCCACGAGTGGAAATTGGATCCTCATGTATTTCAGAGATTGACAGTGTTATGGGGAACTCCAGACATAGATCTGTTCGCTTCTCCACTAAATTACCAGCTGCCAAAGTTTTGCACAAAAGGTTTCATCCCACAGCTTGGAAAGTGGATGCTCTCTTTCAATTGGAGCAATCTTCACGTGTATGCCTTTCCACCTCTGCCTCTCCTCCCAAAGGTACTGCTGAAGGTCAGACAGGACAAGCCAAACATGATTTTAATAGCTCCAGATTGGCCTCGACAGCACTGGTACCCATTACTGAGAAGTCTGGTACAGGAGCCTCCATGGCCTTTGCCTTCGATTCCTCACCTGCTGTCTCGGGAGAACAGTCATTTACTCAATGTCAAACTTCATTCTCTACATCTGACAGCCTGGCATATTCTGTTCTAAACCCTGGAGGATCTCAGCTTCCACAACAAGTTTTGAATGTTATTTTGGAGGCCAGAAGGCCTAGTACAAGGAAAGTTTACGCAGATAAATGGAGGAGATTTTTATTTTGGAGTACAGCAAAGGACTTTGATGTTTCTAAACCTAATTTAAGTGTTGCGCTTCAATACCTTACTGAGTTATTGGACAAAGGTTTGTCCTTCTCCTCTATAAAGGTTCATGCTGCAGCAATTTCTGCTCACTATGACTGTGACCCACCATTATTTTCTCAGCCTTTGTTTAAGCAATTCCTTAGAGGGCAAAGAATATAAGACCCCACGTAGAGCTCCTACTCCTGCTTGGGATCTCAATTTTGTGTTGGAGAAACTCACTCTACAACCTTTGAGCCTGCAGCATCGGCAGAGTTGAAATATTTATCATGGAAGACTGCTTTTTTGTTGGCCATTACCTCTGCGAGAAGGGTTTCTGAATTACAGGCCCTTATGGCAGTCGAGCCTTTCTTAATTTTCCACAAGGATAGGGTGTCTTTGCGTACTAACCCTTCTTTTATGCCTAAAGTGGTTTCTAGTGTGGCTTTAAACCAAACTATTCATTTGCCTACTTTTTATGCAAACCCCAAAATAAAGGGGAAAGATTTTGCACACTTTGGATATACACAGACAGTTGCGATATTATTTGAGCAGAACTAAAGGGTTCAGGCAGTCTCAGCAGTTGTTTGTTGCTTTTGCTTTGGGTTCTCAGGGCAGACCTGTTTCAAAACAAACTATTTCTAAGTGGATTGGTTTTTGTATTGCTTTCTGTTATTCCCATCATGGTAAGGAGATTCCAGCTGGGATTAGGCCTCATTCCACTAGGGCTACTGCCACTTCTACAGCTTTTTAAGGGGTGGCTACTAAAGATATTTTGGAAGCAGCTACTTGGAGTTCAGTGCATACTTTCTCTAAGCATTACCACCTTCCACTTTACTCTAAATCTAGGGCTGGATTTGCCACTGCAATTTTACAGGGCATTTTGGCAGCTCCTAATGCTTTATAGTTTTGCCATCCTCCCTTACCTCTGCTTTGGGATTCTACCCATATGTAAGGACTGCAGCAATGTGAGATGAAGAACATAGTACAGTTTTGTACCTACCATAAATGTAGATGTTCGAAGATCCACATTGCTGCAGTCCAATTTACCCTCCCTCCTTCCCCTCTGTTGTTGAAGGTGGTGGTGTGGTTTGTGTTGTACATATTGTAAATATGGTTAGTGCACGGGTGGTTGGTTATTTTTGCTGGTTTTTTGGCTTTGGCATTTCTTGTTGGGGCCTTCTGACATCTGGGGCAAGAAAAGACTGAGGAAATGACGTCGGTCATGCGCTTTTGTACCCTGACGTCCTGATGTCAGTTTAAAGCGCCTTGACCGACGTCAGCCTAATACTTTGGTATTCGGGCCGACCGAGGACAGCGGACTACCCCATATGTAAGGACTGCAGCAATGTGGATCTTCGAACATCTACATTTATGGTAGGTACAAAACTGTACTTTGTCTTTCGGCTTTTCCCGGTTAGGGGTCGCCACAGCGGAGCTCCGGTCTGCTAATGATTGGCAGTAGATTTTCACGAACGCCACGGTGCCAGCTCAACATTCAACCAAGGCGTGCCCATTTACGCATGTCTTTCAAACGCCCACCCAACCGTGGGGAGGACATGCAGACTCCACATAGAAGGCACTCCCCGCACTCCAGCCGAGAATCAAACGGGAGAACCTCTTGCTGTGAGGCAACAACGCTACCGCTGCACCACTGCGGATAACATTAATACAAGGTGCTATGCTAATATTTATAGATCTGTCTAACTTAATAGTGTCTAACCACCCTCTTTCTAGTTTCACATGTACGTTTGCTATGCATTGTTCATGTTGAAGAAGCATAACTGTGGTATCTGCATACCTTCAGTCAGATATTTTAAACATGTACACTGTTGCTTAACTTAAATTTTTTATGATTAATGGATTCTTCTGGAATATTTGGATGTGGTGGAAGTCATTTATGCTGCCAAACACACCATTTTTTGTGACATTTATTTGATTCATACACTTTGTATGACAGGAAGCGTTCACATGCAGCACATGTGCCCTTACCTCATTCACTCTTATTCCCTCACTCTCTTATCTGTGCCTGCAGTTTAAAAGTTTATATTACTTGAACCTAGAACTATAACTGTATTTGTACTTGTTATGTATTGAGTGATTTTGGTAGAAAACCGGTTAAGATTGTAGTGCTTTCCTTGTTTCACATTTCGTTTCTGGGCTCTCAGGATGATGATGCAGCAGTGACTGCATTAGCATTGGTTGACTATTTTGACTTCCCTAAGGTAGCTGTGGTGCTTAAAAAAAATTTTTTTTTCACCAACACAATACATGTACTAGGACTACATATGCATGCTGGTGCACTGATATGCCTAGGAGTCAGTGTCGTACTCAAAAACCACATCAGCATAGTATATGTATATGTATATATATATATATGTATATATATATATATATATATATATATATGTATATGTATATATATATATATATGTATATATATATGTATATATGTATATATATATATATATATATGTATGTGTATATATATATATATATATATGTATATATATATGTATATGTGTGTATATATATATGTATATATATATGTATATATATATATATATATATATATGTATATATATATGTATGTATATATATATATATGTATATATGTATATATATATAATGTGTATGTATATATAATATGTGCATATATGTATATATATATATATATATATATATGTGTGTGTGTATATGTATATATATATATATATATATATGTATATATATATATATATGTGTGTATATATATATATATATATATATATATATATGTGTGTGTATATATATATATATATATATATATATATATATGTGTGTGTGTGTGTGTGTATATATATATATATATTTATATGTATATGTAGCGGTATGTATATATATATATATATATATATATATATATGTGTGTGTGCGTTCTATATAGCGGTATGTATATATATATATATATATATATATATATATATGTGTGTGTGTGTTCTATATAGCGTGTGTACATACATTTATACATGTATGTGTGTGCGTGTATGTGTATATATATGTATATATGTGTGTATATATATATATATATATATATATATATATATATATATATATATATATATAATCTTGTGTGTTGCTCTCAGGAATACAAATCTGTTGGCTGGGTACTAGTTGTAATTTCTTTTCGTTGATGGTATACCCCAGTGAAGTGAGAAGTCTCTTTACAAATGCCAGGTGCTGAAGTAGTAATTCGTGACTGTCAGCCTGAAAAAGGCAATCATCCAAATATGGGTAAATCTGAATTCCTCTCTGCCTGCAAAATGCAATGGCTGGAGCTAGGCACTTCGTGAATACCCTGGGCACAGTAGATAAGCCAAAGGGAAGTGCAGAGAACTGACTGTGCATAGAGCTTGCTCTGAAGCGTAGGTATTTTCTGCAAGATTCCCTTATGGGAATGTGCAGATAAGCTTCTTTTAAATCTAGGGTTGCTAGCCAGGAGTCCTTAGCTAGCATAGGAAGCAGCTGTTGGAGAGTTAACATTTTAATTTTGAAACCACCAAAAAGGTGTTGAGAATAGACCGATCCAGGATAGGATGCAAAGAGTTTTCTTTTCTGGGGATCAGAAACAGTCTGGAGTAAAATCCTTGTCCCCTTTGTTCTGCTGGGACAGGTTGAATAGCCTTGATACTGGGAAGAGAAAGTACTTGGTTTTGGGCCTCTGCCCACTGGTTTGGTGGTAGGTCTGGCCATCTGCTTATGGATGGGAGTGAGTGGAATTGTAATATGTATCCCCGGGAAACAGTGTTTAAGACCCATTTGTGTTGGGTAATGTATTGCCAATTTTTGGCATGCAGTGCAAGTTTTCCTCCTAAAGGTGCAAGTACTTGGGCAAGGCTTGGAAGAGTTAAGGATAAGTCATTGTGGAATTTTACCAAAGGATGGAGGCTTACTACTCCCTGTTTTGGACATAGGTTCATAGGTAGGTACTAGGCTATTGGCCCTGGGGCCTATACAAGCCCTGCCAAAAAGGTACCCTGGCTTTTGCCTCCCAAGAAAATTATTTTCCTGTGCCACTGTCGAGCAGAGCCACAGAAGTGATCCCCGGGGTGAATTTCCTATTTCCCATCCAATCATCAAGATTATTCTTGAAGAGTGCTAATGAGGAGCTTTGTTTGATATAGATAGGTAGTTTGTTCCAGAGTATGGGAAGTCTGAGACAGGAATGTATCCCTCTAGCATGTTCTGTTTATTGTGGTGACACGGTTTGGGTCCCTAGAGCGTGTAGCTTGGAGGGATTTCTTTAAGGGGAGCATGTCCAATAGTTCTGGGTTTGACATAGCTTTGTATGTTAGACAGAGATCACCTCTGAGTAGGCGACAAGAGATTGAGTAAAGCTGGAGTTTTTTGAGACTGTCTGCGTAGGGCATCTGTTTGAGGCCAGTAATCCTCTGTGAGGTATTTCTGCGGCCTTTCCAGTTGTTGTAGATGTCTTGTGAGGTACATACCAAAAGGGGTGTTGTACTCTATAATGGGTCTAATGAGTGATCCAAAAGAATGCAGGGGACTAAGCCTTTAGTCAAGATTGTGGGTTTAAGAGAAAATACTGCCTTTTGAATATAGCTACTTTATTTACTATAGGACTTGACACTACACCCCATAATGAAATACATGGGAAATAAAATGTATTAAAAGCAAATCAAGTTATAGCTCAGCTGGTAAAACAATGGCTACACAATGAGCTGAACAGGGGTCACTTCTCCAGTCCAGTTCATAGGTAGGTACTAGGCTATTGGCTAGGCTTACTTAGGCCCTTGGGCCAACAAGGTTCCCTGGCTTACGCCACCCAAGAAAGTTAATCTCCTGTGCCCCTGTCAAACAGAGCCACAGTAGTGATCCCCAGGTGTATTTCTCATTTCCAATCCACTCATCAAGATTTTTCTTTAAGAGTGCTAATGAAGAACTTTGCTTGGCATAGATGGGTAGCTTGTTCAAGAGTATAGGAAGTCTCCGAGACAGAAATCTATCCCTCCAGCATGTCCTGTTTATTGTGGTGACAAGGTTTAGGTCCCTAGAGCGCGGAGCTCGGAGGAATTAGGATTTCTTTAGGTGTAGCATGCCCAACAGCTCTGGGTTTAACATAGCTTTATATGTTAGGCAGAGATCTCCATGGAGTAGGCGATATGTTACAGAGTAAAGCTGGAGTTTTTTTAAACTGTCAATGTAGGGCATCTGTTTGAGGCCAGTAATCCTCGGAGGTATTTCTGTGGCCTTTCCAGCTGCTGCAGATGTCTTGTGAGGTACATTCCAAAAGGGGAGTTGTACTCTATAATGTGTCTGAGTGACGAGTAGAGGGGAACAATTACCTCTTTTTTTTTTTTTGTGACGAAGTGTGCCACATAGAAGGATTTCCCAGACTACTGTGGTGATGCGATTATCAAAGGAGAGACTACTGTCCACCTGTGTCCCAAGGTCTCTTATCACACATTTGGCGTTAAGTAGACCGCCATTTATGTGGTAGTTCATGGGTACAGAGTTTTTACCAAAGGGGGTGACAATGCACTTTTTGGCATTGAGCTTGAGGCCATGCCTCTGACACCAGACATCTGTCTCAGCGAGGCCCTTCTGTAGGATGTCCACATCATTTGGGGACTCTACTATGGCTCCTTGTTTGCAGTCATCTGCAAACTTAGTTAGCCAGAGGTCTTCTGTGTTAGCCTGTACTTCAGAGAAGTAGATACCAAACAGGAGAGGTCCCAGGACTGAACCCTGTGGTACTCCACTTGTCACTGGTTTGCAGTCAGATTTGGAGTCTGCAACTTTTACAGTGTGGGTTCTGTCAGTGAACCAGCTGGCAACTTGTCTTTTGACGTAGGGATTTATACCTAGTTTAGTGAGTTTAGCTATAATTTCAGAATGGGGGATGGCGTCGAAAGCCATGACAAGGTCAAGATAGGCTGTGTGAACCACCTTACCCTCTTCTACAGCTTTGGTGACTGCCTCAAAGAAGTCGATCAGGTTCAGAAGGCATGATCTGCCTCTCACAGACCCGAACTGGGTGGGGTCCAGAGTTTGGAGGTTACCAATGTCTTTGTTTAGGAGTTCCATGACTATACGTTCCATGGCCTTGCAGACCAGGCTCATCAGGCTACTAGGGCGATAGTTCCCAGGATCAGTGGTGGCCCCCCCTTTGTGGAGTGGGATAACTGTTGCTGTGCGCCATTCAGTGGGCAAAAAGCCTGACATGAAACTGATTGAAGACCGTGCTTAGGTGGGGAGCCAGTTCATTCTGAAGTCTGCGTAAAACACAGCCTGGGATGTTGTCCGGTCCCATGGATGCTGTGTTTTTGGTTTTAGAGAGTGCAGCTTTTACATGCATAGATGCGATTACAGGGACTATGCATTCTTCCTGTATAGATATGGGCCCTTTAAAGGATGAGAGGGGGGGTAAAGTTATCACTGAACCTATCTGCCAGGATGTTGGCAATATCAACTGGTTCTGTATTTTTTGTGCCGTTGTGCTGTAACTCAGAGCAGAGCTGGGTGTTGCCATTGAGATTCTTGACATAGCTACTGAATGCTTTGTGGCTGCCCTTCGAATCAGTGGTGATTTTGTTTTCGTAGCTAGCTTTGGGGGATCTCAGCTTCTTACTGAGGCTGACCAGGGAGCTCCTCCACTCATGGGATTTTACTCTCTTTTGCAACAGTCCCACAGAGCTCTGTATTGCAGCCACTTCTCTTTAGACTATTGCCCTCTTCAAAGTGGGAAATATGACCTGGATTATCAAATATACAAACGGCTACAAATTGAGAAACATTAATTACTTCAACAATACCTGAAATTAGTTTCATAAAACACATGCACTTATTGCACTTGCGATTACCATCAGCAATTATCTAGGTATAATACTACACATCAACTTAAATGTTGACTAGAATACTATCAAAATTGCAAAACATTACCTGTAATTCAATCTAATGGGCAATAATTTTAGCCACTCCATGGCGATCAATCTACCACTTTAAACCTCAGATGTGTTACTCTAAAATGAATTAAATAACTTGGAGTTGTCTAAAGTATTTGAAAAAGTGATCCCCTCATAAGGAAAGCCAATATAATTAAAATTTTTAAACTGCTCAGAAAAGTTTCAGAAACATAGTAGACATACTTTAGAATATACAAAATTCATAAATTATTTGTCCAACTTATAAAAAAAATATGCCTGAACCTGTTCTACTTATCTAATGCAGACCTCTAAAGGAGGAAACAGGATTCAGAGACCGCAACACTTCCTATCAATGAAAAATCAATAAAGTGCATATTATACAGCACCTAGTTCACAGAATAACCGTTCCCTTGCAATCAAAATAAGATTGCAATTAACTTCCTTCAAAAAGTGCAAAGACAACACAAGGTTAAGGCGAGCAACTATTTTGAAGATCAGTTGGAAAGTCGTTATATACCTATAAATTTGATCAAAAATATAATATACCAACATAGCCCAGTTACAGGAATGGTACACTGCAATAAATGCATCAGAGATTCATAATACTGGACTGTCTACCAAAGACTTGAGATTACAGATAGACCACCCTTCTGGCAATTACAAAACTTGCCAAATCAAGCAACTTGGACATGCATGTCGGCAAAAACATTAATAAGAAAGGAAATGCAGGAGCCACACAAGTAAGTGATTGGGCAAACATGTGGTGGGCAAAGGATGCATCTTTCTCAGCTGGAGGTTCTTCCATATCAACTACCCATTCCATCCAAAATGCTTCATTTAAACAAAGTGTCGTGTTCTTACTGCTACACATTTTAGCACAATAACATATACCTAAAGTCAATGCAATAAATGTCTGACTACTCTGCAAAATATATAAATCAACACCCAAACATAAGCAATACAACGATTACAAGCACAAACAACTTCAAAGTGTTCTAAAACTTCTAACGGCTAATGCAACGTGTTGTTCTTAATTTGTTTAAACTGGCTATTTAAACCTCATGACATTCATTGTGCTGACAAGGTGTACACTGATGAAGTTTAAAACTACATATTAATATCAACCTAGCAAAACTGATTACAAGTTTATTTTTAACTTTAATAAAATACATAAGGGGACTCATAACAATGCAGTAAAAGTTGATTGTTAAATAAACATTAAATTGGAAAAACGTGAGAGTCCTGTTAGCAAGTAACAGCACCCAAGATCACCTCTAAATACTACCGGGAGCACTCCATTGCTTAGATTTAGCTTTCTCCTCCTTTTGAGGACCTCTTCTGCTTTATTACCAAATAGATACTTTTGATTTAATGGTGCATCCATTAATTTTGCTTTGACATGATCTGGCAAGTTTTGTTCCTGAAGCCAAGCATGTCTTCTAAGAACAGACCCAGTGACAGCAGCCCTGCAAGATGCTTCTAAAGCATCAAACCCACTTTGCAGAGTATGTTTACCAACTTGGTTAGCAGAATGCATTAACACTTGTAAATCTTTGTGTTCTGCACAATCGGGAATCAACGACATTTTTTGTTTAATTAGCTCCATAATATGTTGCTGATAGAAACTGGCAATTTAAAGCCCTAATGGCAAACATAGCAGAGATGTATACCTTTTTTCCCCATCTATCTAATGCCCTGGAATCCCTGTCCGAAGGGGTAGGATTTTTGGCAGTTGTAGCCTTAATGCCTTTAGGTCCCTCGGAAATGCTCTCTGGATCTGCAGTAGGATTCCTGAAAAGGAATTTGTGGGAGTCAAGTACTCTATAGTACCTGTAAGGTTTCCTGGGAACTGGAGGCAAGGTATCAGGGGTAAGGCTGGATTCCAGGAAGACATCTACAATTTCCAGAACAGGAGGGATAGCTAGAGGCCTGTGGTGAGGCAAGCTTAAAAATTCTCAGAGTCTCTTTTTGGACTGGGAGTAGTCCTGGCTCTCCCAGTGGAAATGTTCTCTAAGGGTGTGTAGGGTTTCAACAAAGGAAAAATCCTCTTGAGGGGAAGCAGATGGAATGGAATCCTCTGCATCAGAATCCTCATAGGTAGATAAGGGTACATCTTGGAAATCAGAAGGGTCAGAGTCATCGGAATCCTGATCAGAAGAATCCGAAGGAAAATCAATTCTGGGTCTTTTTGAAGGGGAAGGCTGGCTTCCCCTAATTAAAGTAATTAGGTCCTCAGCCATTCTAATAATTTGTTTTTGTGGCATGTGGGCCTTAGATTGCACTTTGGTCGTCGGTTTCCTAGGTGTACAGCGAACTTTAGGCCTGAGAAATTCGGTATTTTTGGTATTAAAGGAAGTAGTCAGTTTAATATGAAGATCGGAAGGCCTGAAAACACCCTTGGAAGCCGGTGCCTGCACATCGACTCCAGACCCATCCAAGGTAGAGATATCCACAGGTTCCATAGTCGAAGAAGCATCTCGTGGCATACCGAACACCGAATGGGTGTCACTAGAGGCCTGCAAATCTGTAGAAGCTGGTGTCATGGGGCTGTGAAAGCACCTCACTGAGTACCGGCGGACTGGCGACTAGTTTAACAGTAGCATCGTCAGCAGCCTTGGACCTATGCGGTCTGTCTCTCTTTATCCTTTCGTTTTTTTGGAAAATTGGTAGTCTGATGGCTTACCAAAGACATTTCGAAGTACGGCGATAGAGAGCAAAAGAATTTAGCTACAAAAATAATCCGATGACAAATAGTTCAGGCATTGAACAAGGCACAAAACAGACAGCGAGGGATGTCATGGTCTGGGCCTAAACCAGTAATGCAGCAAGGATGAAAATCTCTGTGAGGTATTTGCTTTCCAGAGGCAAGACAATTAATTTTTTCTGACATTGGTTAGAGCAAGAAAAAAGGATCCCCAACTGGGTATTTGTCTTTTAGAAGACTTCAGGTCTGAAACTCGAAAAACGAAAATTTCAGGAGTCTGGCGACCAGCACTTGTGAACTGCTTCTGCTTCGGGCACCGCACGGCAAGAAAGACTGATGTAATGGCATCGGCTGCATGTTTTATACCCCTGAAGTCATGGAAGAAGCGACAGCATCCGACGCAGAAATCCCAAGACTCTGGTATTCAGGCCTGCTGAGGGCTACCTACAGGCAGAGAACACAAATGTGATGACTGCAACAGTGAAACACGAAGAACATCCTGGGTAGTAAAGACAGAGCAGATCAAGAAGCTAGAGGTGATGGAAATGAAGTGCCTGAGAAGGGTGGTAGGATGCACTCTGTGGGACAGTTGAATAAATGAAGACATAAGAGCAGAAGCCAAAGTAGCTCCAATTACAGAAAAGTTCAAAGAGAATAGATTAAAGTGTTTTGTACACGTGCAGGAAAGCAGAAGATAATCTGGTGAAGATGATTTGGGACAGACAGGAAGAAGGTAAGAGGAAATGAGGACGTCCAAAGAGGTATATAGATTGTGCGAAAGAAGATCTGTGATATTCAGGCATGACTGTCAAAGAAGGCAGGACTGTGACACTGAATCTAAAGAGATGGTGACAGTTTACACAATTCCCCAACCCAATGTAGAAAATTAGAAAAAGGGGGCCGATGATGATGACTTATACACACACGCACAGCCAGCACCGGTACCCTCTTTTGCACAGTATGACACTGCTACAGCCATGGCACCTGCCTCAGACTCCTTCCCTGCTGTCCCAGCAGGCAGGCCAGATTCTGCACACTCAGCTACAGACCCTGAACCTTGCCTGGCTAATCCCCTGATTTCAGCACCAGCAAACCTCAGTAAGCAGGTGCTGGATGTCATTCTTGTGGCAAGGAGGCCTAGTACTAGAAAATCCTATTCGGAGAAATGGAAAAGATACTGTTCCTGGAGCCAGTCTCAGGGAATGGGCACAGCTGTGCCCTGCTTACCTCATTTACTAGATTACTTAACAGAAATGCACCACAAAGGCCTATCCTTCTCTTCAATTAAGATCCATGCCTCTGCCATCTCAGCTCATTATAATACTGAGCCACCCCTCTTCTCTCATCCTCTTGTAAAACAGTTCTCGAGAGGAGCCAAAATTTTAAGACTCCCCAGGAGAGCTTCCACTCCTGAGACCTTAACTTTGTATTAGAAAAGCTCACACATCCGCCCTTTGAACCTGCGGCCACAGCAGAGTTAAAATTCCTCTCATGGCAAACAGCTTTACTTCTAGCCATCAAGTCAGCAAGAAGATTGTCTGAATTGCAGGCCATTATGGCAGTGGAACCCTTCATTATCTTCCATGCAGACGGGGTTTCCCTCAGGACTAACCCATCCTTTATGCCCAAGTTGGTGTCTAGTGTGGTTTTAAACCAGTCCATTCATTTGCCAACCTTTTTTCCTAATCTTCAGAATAAAGGGGAAAGGATCCTGCATTCCCTGGATGTGCACAGGCAGCTTAGGTTCTATACGGACAGGACTAAACCTCTCAAAATCTGACCAGCTGCTAGTCAGATTTGCTGCATTGTCAGAGGGCAAGGCTATTTCAAAGCAAACCATTTCTAAATTGATAGCACACTGCATCCTTTTTCTGCTACAAGCACCATGGAAAACTCACCCCATGGGGGATCAGAACTCATTCCACTAGGGCTACATCTACCTCTACAGCATTTCTCAGGGGAGTCCCTACCAGGGACATCCTGGAAGCTGCAACCTGGAGCTCTGTACACATTGCTTCATAACTACCTCCACCCTTCCTTAGCTTTGGGAATCGACCCAAATTTGATGACTGCAAAGAGAAACACGAAGAACATAGTACAGTTGTGCACACTTCCATAAATGTACATGTTCAGGTGTATTCACTGTTGCAGTCCTGGTTACCCTCCCTCCAGCCCCCTGACTTCTCTCTGTTTCTATCCTATCTTTTTTTGTCTGGCATATCTTATATCATTGGTATTTGTTTTTTGCTGGGGTTATTACATACCATGTAATTGCTTCCTATTTTGGGGGCATCTGACATCTGGGGGAAGAAAAACTGATGTAATGACGTCTGCTGCATGTTTTATACCCCTGACGTCATGGAAGAAGGGATACCATCTGATGCAGGAATCCAAGACTCTGGTATTCAGGCTGGCTGAGGGCTACCTGCAGGCAGATAACCCAAATGTAATGACTGCAACAGTGAATACACTGTAACATCTATATTTATTTTTTATTTATTTATTTATTTTACATTTGTTGACCGGGCTAGTCTAGCTGGATATATGTCCATTTTCAGTAGAGGCCCGGGGAGAAAAGCTCCACACAAAACATAAATGAACAGACTTGTTAATAAAAACATACAATAAAATAGAAATAAACATCAACTTGTTAATAAAATCAACATATATTCTGGAACTCAAACAGTTAGAGATCATACATAAGTTCGATCAGATTCACAATAATTTTACCTAGTACATAAAAGGATGTGCAATATAGCATTTGCCATAGAGAATAATGGTTTAAGCTCAGAGGGGTAGAGAAGTAGAAGGAAAAAGTGAGATAAATAATAGTGATGGGGCAGGAGTCAGGAATGAGAGAGGAAAAGAAGGAAGACAGTCAAGAGGAGGTGAGGGAGAAAAGTAGGATAGCAGGGTGAAGAAGTAGGGTAGATGCTAAATATTAAGCAAACAGAAGGGTTAAAGGTACAGAGTGGGTGGGGTGAGGGAAGTTACCCTGAGGTAGTACAGGAACAAAGCCAGTGGTTATGGAAGTACAGTTTGATTTGTTTTTTGAAGAGAGGTAGAGATGAGATTAAAGTTAAGTCTTTAGGCAACAAATTCCATGCCCTGCCAACAGTGTTTGTGAAAAGGGAGTCACCAGCTACGTTATGGGCCTTTATGGGTTTGGTCATAAGTTTACAGGACGAACGAAGAGAGGTGAGATTGTTATAAGGGAGTATAAGTTGTGATAGAATAGGAGTGTTATTAGGTTGGTACAGTAGTTTGTGGGCTATTGTGAGTTGTGAGATAGTGAGATAGTTTTGTAGTTCCAGCCAGCCTAAGTGTTTCAGATTAATGCAGTGATGGGTTCTAAAAGGTTTACTAGTGGCGAAGCGGGCAATGTTATTGTAGCAGGTTGCTAGTTTGTTTAGGTTAGTTTTCTTGAGGTTGGTGAAGATAGGAGAGGCGTAAAAGAGAGTAGATATAAGATGGGTGTGAGCAATAGTAGCTCTTGTAGAAGGGGTAAGAAATGGTTTAATGCGGTATAAAGACCCTATTTTTCTGTTAACTGATTTGATAGTATTGTTTATATGTTGGTCAAATGAGAGATTGTTATCAATGGTTATTCCTAACAGTTTAGTTGTAGTATCAGGAGAGATAACAGTGTTGTTGTTTGAAGAGATGGTGAAGTTTAGTGGAGGGGTGCGAGTGGTGGGGGTAAAGAGGAGAAGTTTGGTTTTTTTAGCGTTTAGTAGGTACCGTCTAGAGAACCATGTTTCTACTGTGTTGAACATAGTTTGAGTTAGTGATCTGAGATCTGGAGAGGAGGATGCTGAGCAAATGATGGTGGAATCATCAGCATATTGAATGCAGGTAGCTTGAGGAATTACAGAGTGGAGATCATTTATGTAGAGGGAGAAGAGGAGAGGACCAAGAATGGAGCCCTGAGGGACTCCAATAGTAATGGGCAGTAAGGAGGAGATGTGGTTTTCCCAAAGAATGGCTTGTTGTCTGTTACTGAGGTACTGAATACTGTTATTTAAGTGTACACAACTGTACTTTGCTGCAGCCGCCAAGAAAGAGCCCTCAGAATAGAGCTGTACGGTCCATCCCCCTATTAGAGAGTCGTGGGTAATTGGCCATTTCAGAAGTGCGTGTACACCTCTGCTACCTTTGGACTGAGGACTACTAATTGTATGGCACATTTCACATGGCTATAAAGGGATTTGGTGTCGGAGCTTTCCTCTTCCCTTTCAGAGTTTTTGTCTCCCATACTGCTAAGTGCAAGGACAGTCACCCCCTGACTGCCTCCAGAGTAGAGCAGAAGGGGTCTACCCCTCAGAATTGCTGTCCTGTTCTGTCTGAAAAAGGTTATTGAGACCCAAAATTCCTCTGACCCCCTCTGCTTCTGGGCCGGCGTCCATTCTGTCCCCCTCTGCCTCTGGGGGAAGCCTTAAACTGATGTCTGCAAAGCTTTCCACTCTCTCACATCCCTTGCTAATGACTTGATGAGCTTGATCTCTAATGCGGTTGAGGCCACCTCATGAGTAGCGGCCACAGAAATTGCTGTTAGGCGTCGTGCCTGGCTTCACCTTTATGGGTTTGTGGACTTCAGTGCATTTTTTTTTACAAATGCCCCATTTGATGGATCTACTTTATTTGGCCCTTCATTCAAGGAAACACGACCAGTAGTGAGCAGGAGGGAAAGACCTTGTCCGCAGTAGGGATCAAGTTTTCTACTCCCCAGCATTCCTTCTCCAAGACTCAGAGGGGGTAGTAAGAAACTATGGTTCTGCAGGGCTCAGACTTCCTTCTAAGATGCTCCACAGGAGTCCTCCTTTTCTGGCCAGGGAAGGGGATTTGATGACTGACGCCCCCCCAGAGGTAGAGGAGGTCCGCAGAATCAGGACTTCCGAGAACCCCTTCTCGAAGCCCCACAGCACTCCTGAAGTGCTGCCTGACTCCTGTCCTGTCCTGGAAGGCAGTCAGTAGCCATATCCCCTTACACCCCCTGGCTTGGGCTGCTATTACCTCAGACCAGTGGGTGCTAAGCATTGTGTCCAGGAGATACTTTATACCCTTCGATCACCCCCCCTCCAATCCAAAACTCACTCCTGGACGTCCCACCCCACCAAAGGGAGTTATCTCTGAGTTTCAAGACCTCCTTCAAAAAAGAGCCGTCCAGGAGATCCCAACGGGACAACAAGGAATCCAGTACTTACACTCGCTTCATTTTAGTGCAAAAAAAAAGGGGGGACCTGTGTCCCATTTTGGACCTCAACAAGTTGAATTGATCAGTCAAGAAGTTGAAGTTCTGGATGGTCACTGTTCAGTCATTTCTTCTGCGCAAGGCGATTGGATGTGCTCGATAGTACGCATCCTTGAGATTTATCACACAAAAATCAACTGGCACTCCAGGAGATTCCTGCACTTCGGCTGGGGGCAAATCTTTATCAGTTCAGAGTCCTGCCCTTCGGTCTCACCTCAGCTCCCCAGGTGTTCAGCCAATTTATACCAGTGGTAGCAGCCCACCTTTGGCTGCAGGTATTTCAAGTCTTCCCATATCTGGACGATTGGCTCCTCTTGGCTCCCACAAAGCATCTTCTTACTCTAGCTACAGACTTTACTCTAGGCCTATTTTACGATCTGGGCATTACTGTCAACTTTCCCAAGTCACACCTTGCCCCGTGTCAGAGGCTGGAAGTCATGGGAGTTCTTCTGGACATGGTCTCGGAGACTGCAGCTCTTTCCCCGGGCAGTTATGAATGAAGGATTGATCCTGAAAGTAACTCCAGAAACTAACCTTAATCAGTCTATTCAACATCCCGTCTTTTTTACTTTGTTCGAAAAATTGGGAGAGTACAAGCTACATTGCCTGGATGTACATAGGAAGTTGCATTTCTGTTTGAAGAGGACTGAGAATTTTCAAAAATCATATCAGCTTTTCGTAGTCTTCTGTCAGGCCAGGAAAGGTAGGGCCATTTCCAAAGTGTCAGTTTCATGTTGGATAGCATGTTGCATAGCTCACAGTTATGAAAACAATCACAGAGATCTCCCCAGGCCTATTACAGCTCATTCCACTAGGTCGGTGGCTACTTCGGCATTCTGGGCTAGGACTTCTTGGATGACATTTGTGCTGCTGCCACTTGGTCAAACCCCATACCTTTGTAACACATTACAAGTTGGATTTGGTATCTAGAGGTAAAGCTTTGTTTGGTTCTTCTCTGCTCCAGCATGTCCTTCCTTGAGACCTCCCAGGATTATGGATAGCTGGGTGCTCTGACCCATCCATGCTCAATGATGCAGATAACATCAGGTAAAGAGTTAAGTACTTACCATAACTTGGAATCTGTGCTATCCAGTGTCACTATTCATCACGTTCCCCCTCTGTTCTCCTCCTGGTGACCAGGGGATTTTTGGAGTAATGGTGTGTTTGGTTCTGCTGTTCCTTTATTATATTTCTCTAACTGATATCAGAGAAAAACAGTAAATGTAGTTGCAGGCGCCACATTCCGCACAGACTCCCACGACCGCTGTGTCTTTTGCTTAGGCAAAGAGCACGACCATAAAGCCTGCACTATTTGCCAATCCTTCGTATCCAAGACCATATGCAGCCATTTGGCAATGTTAAATCTTTCTAGAGAACTAATGGCTTAAACATCTCACACTTGGGAAGGATTCCGAGTTGGCCGCCCAAGCCTCGGAAGAAGGCCATGGTTTGCAGGCCTTCTCCAGATACCGCTCCCCATTCGGATGTTCCGTCGACTACCGTTCTAGGGGCCGAGGGACACCCAATTAATCTGACTGTTTTGATGGCTCCTCTAGAAGAGGCTGTGTAAGTACCCACGGAAAGCACGTCAGCGGAGTTGATTCAGACGCCAGACATAACCAACGTCGAGGGGGAACCATTGCTTGACCGGCCAACCGAGCCTTCTCTACTCCAGCGCAGACTTCCGTTTCCCTTCCTACCTGGATGCACACTCTTACTAAAAGGAAGCGGAAAACAATGCTGCAACTGGAGATTCTCTACATTGTCACAGACAACACTGCAGTCATGTGGTACCTAAACAAGCAGAGAGGGACAAAGGCATACCAGTTATGCCGGATCACCCTGTTAATCTGGGAAATAGTAGCAAAACAAAAACCTCTTCTGAAAGCTTCATACATCCCCTCTCAGGAAAACAAGGAAGTGGACTTGCTCAGCAGAACCACCTCTCTGCAGCACAAGTTGATGTTGCACAGGGATACCTTTCTACACATTGTCCACCAGTGGGGGACACCACAAACGGGACACCACAAACGGATCTGTTTGCTTCCCCCAAGAACAGACAACTGAACAAATTTTGCAGCAGGACTCGCTGACCACTAGCCTAGAGTGGACGCCTTCAGTTTTTCATGGCAGAGAATGTACCTATACGCCTTCCCTCCAATGCAAAATATTTGCCAATATCCTGGCAGATCGATTTAGTGCCAACTTCACCCCCCTCTCTCACCCCCTAAAGGGCCCATCTCAATACCAAAAGATTTCCAAATTCTGATAATCATGGCCACACAGGTAGAAACCGCACTCTCCAAAGCTAAGAATACAGCATCCATGGGACCAGATGACATCCCAGGCTATGTACTACTTGAACTACAAAATGAACTGGCACCTCACCCAAGTGTCATGTTTAATCATACCCTCACCTCAGGCTTCATGCCCACTGAGTGGCGCACAGCTACAGTTATCCCACTCCACAAGGGGGGATCCACCTTGGATCCTGGGAACTACCACCCATCAGTCCGACGAGCCTGATCTGCAAGGGCATGGAACGCATTATCATGGAACTTATAAACAAAGATATTGGCAACTTTCAAACACTGGACCCCACCCAGTTTGGGTTCGTGAAGGGCTGATCTTGTCTCCTGAACCTGATTGACTTCTTCGTATCACCCTCGTCCACAGCTCTGGAGACTAATGTGGTCCACACAGCCTATCTGGACCTCGCCAAGGCCTTCGACACCATCCCCCACTCTGGAATCATAGATAAACTTACTAAGCTGGACATAAATCCCTACATCACTCTATGGGTTGCCAACTGGCTTACTGACAGACCCCAGACTGTAAAAGTAGCTGACTCAAAATCCAGCTCCAGACAAGTGGAGTACCTCAGGGTTCGGTCCTGGGACCGCTCTTGTTTGGCATCTACTTCTCTGAAGTACAGGCCAATACTAAGTGACTCTGGCTAACAAAGTTGTCAGATGACTGCAAACTGGGAGCAATTATTGAATGCCCAAATGATGTCGATATTCTACAGAGGGGCCTTACAGAAACAGATGCTTGGTGCCAGGGCCATGGGCTTAAGCTTAATGCCAAGAAATGTATAGTTATCCCCTTTGGAAAAAAACATATACCCATGAATTACCACATAGGTGGCAGTACACTAAACATCGAAAGTGTGATGAGAGACTTGGAGACACATGTGGACTGTGGTCTCACCTTCGCTAACCACATCGCCACAACAGTCAGGAAATCCTATGTGGCACACCTCATCACTAAGGGCTTTTCATCCAGAAAAAAGGAGGTCATTGTCCCACTGTACTCATCCCTCATTAGACCCATTATAGAGTATAATGCCCCGTTTGGTATGTACCTCACAAGACATCTGCAACAGCTCGAAAGGCCACAGAAATACCTCACTAAAAGAATCACAGACCTAAAGCAGATGCAATATGATGACCGTCTTTTAAAAAAAAAAAAAAAAAAAAAAAAAACTCCAGCTTTTACTCTGTGGCATATTGTCTACTCAGAGGCGATCTCTGCTTAACATACAAGGCCATGTCAAACCCTGAGCTGTTGGACATGCTTCACTTAAAGAAATCCCAGTCTTTCAGAGCCACACACTCCAGGGATTAAACCTTGTCAGCACAATGAACAAAACATGCTGGAGGGATAGGCTGCTGACCCAGAGACTCCCCATACTCTGGAATAGACTGCCCATACATGTCAAGCAGAGCGCCTCCTTGGCCCTCTTCAAAAGGAACCTTGACAATTGGATGGGAGATAGGAAATTCTCCCCGGGGATCATGTCAGTCGCCCTGCTAGATAGGGGTCCAGGGAAGTAAATATTATGGGACGGAATATCCAGGGAATTGTTATGGCTAGGCTTGTATAGGCCCTAGGGCCGATAACCTAGTACCAACATATAATTCAGAGTGTCCTTCTGAAAATCAAGAATGAACAACCAAAAATCTTAATGGTGACTCCCTATTAGCCAAGGCAACACTGGTTCCCCCTTCTGTTTTCACTAGCCAAGGGCAATCACCACAAGTTTCCCCACAACAACAGGGATCCTTCCTGCACCCACAACTGTCTTTACTGCAACTAACTCTGTGGGTGATCAACTTTTCACCCCTTTTAGACAACACTGCTCAGAAGACGTGCTTTTGGTCCTGAGGGAGGCCAGGAACCAACTACTAGAAAAAAACTTCTTGTCTAAGTGGCAGAGATTCTCGAAATGGTGTTCTCTGAGAAACAAGGACCCATTTCAGACAAGTCCTCCCCTGGTCCTGAACTATACCTGCAGACTCATTAAGGAGGGACTAGCTTACTCTTCTGTCAAAGTCCATCCCTCAACCATTTCTGCATGCTTGCCTTTACAGCCGCCTCTTCTTTCCAGACTGGATGTAAAACTTTTCCTGAGAGGGGTCTTGCATATCAGACCACCAAGAAAGCCCATTCCTCCTACCTGGCACCTCAGCTTTGTGCTGGAAACGCTTACCCTACCTTCTGTTGAGCCTGCCAGTACAGCATCTCTTCAGATGTGCACATGGAAAACCATCCTATTAGTGGCCATTGCCTCTGCTAGAAGAGTGTCTGAATTAAAGGCTCTGGTGGCTGGCCCTCCTTACACCATCTTCCACAATGACAGGGTTACCCTATGCACTAACCCCTCCTTTACACCCAAAGTAGTTAACGAACTATCCTTAAACCAGTCTGTTCACCTATCCACCTTCTTTCCCACCCCCTACTAACTCTGTTCAGAGGATTCTCCATTCCCTTGATGTACATAGACAATTGAGATTCTACCTGGACGAACAAAGTCTTTCAAAAAAATCTGACCAACTGTTCATTTCCTTCCATCCCAGGGCCTTGGGTAAGGCAGTCCCCAAACAAACTTTCTCATCCTGGATCAGAAAATCCATCCTTTTCTGCTACTCTCATCACAAACCTTTCCTTAAGTGCGAGCACATTCTACCAGAGGCATGGCTACCTCTAAGGCCTTCATGAAAGGACTCGAGACAGCTTCCATCATGGAGGCAGCCACCTGGTCCACAGTCCATACCTTCACTAAGTACTACAAGCTGGACCAGGTCTCTGGAGCCAGGGCAATCCAGAAGGTTTCCTAGAATCCTCCACCTCAGCCACCTCCCAACTTTCTGCCTAGCTGAGGTACTCTCCCACAGTATGAATACTGTAACATGAGAATAGAAGGACATAGAATAGTTGTGTAAAATCCTACCATAACCATAGATGTCCTTCTCTTCCATGTTGTATTTCTTCCCACTCTCCATCCCCCTGATATCCTCCATCTCCTGTGGTGTATCCCCTCACTACAGGCCACCTTCTATGGCCCTACAGGGACATTTGCTTTCGTTTCTGCTTGGCCTTGTAGTTTCTTCTCTGGACTTCAAGTTCTGAGGTCTGTGTGCCAACGTCACATTTATACTCCATGGTTTATGGCACTATGTATGACGTCCCACACACATACGACAGCCAGGCTTAAGCTTCTGTATGGGAGCCATTTGGTCACCTGGGGGCTGGAAATCCCACAGTATGAATACTGCAACATGGAAGAGGACATCTATGGTTATGGTAAGATTTTACACAACTGTTCTTTGACTTTGCTGGCTCAGATCCGAGGTCTTATCCAAGACCCATCCTTGATGAATAATGGCACTGGATAGTACAGATTCCAAGTTATGGTAAATACATAACTTTTTTGTTTCAGCAATGAGATACTCGAGTAGGTCAGTCCTGAACTCCAGTCGCTGTCATTAAGTTTTGTATGTTCCGTCTTGTCTGCATTGGTTGCCTCCTAGTATTTCCTCTTCCTGTCATCAATCAAAACCCTGCTGGCTGATTGACTAAAGTACATTTTCTGTATGTATATTATATTCACCTTTGCACCTGTGGCCTGAATCATGGCTGAAGGAGATCCGTTAACTTACTGGGTTAACCACTGATAGTAATAATTCCTGTGTGTTGCATTTCAGATTCAGATCTGGATGGGCTTTTCCCCGTCTGTGCTCTCAAGTTGAGCATTATTACTTCATTAATTACTGATGTTTTCTTACAGTGTTGAGGTGGCCCCCTTAAAACAGAAATCTTACAACTTGGAAAAAAAAATTAATAATAAAATAACAACAGATCAGATCTGTAGCTGCTTTTTGCAGTAATTCTAAATTGCTACATCAAAGACTTAAGGCCCCACTGCATTAAAACTCCTTTGTGCTGCGGCCTTGTGTTTATATAATTGGTAAACACTGTTGGCATATAATTTTATTTCTCTCTGGCATGCTGTTTATTAAAACTGCATTACCATTTTCTGTACATTGAACTGCTTGTTTATCGCTACCAGTAGTAAAATATTTTTGTGCTGCCCTCTACTTCCTCTGGAAATACCCAGTCTGAGCCTCTAGACAGCATTGCTTTATTTTGCAGATTCTTGTTTATTGGGTTCCAATTTGAATACAGACCACTTTTCCTGTTGCAAAATCAGTGTGTAGTAAGGATTGCTGTGCATAGTTTAAACAGAAAATAAGTTTTTTGTTCAGATTTTTGAGCTTTGATTATTACCAAATTGCACAGTGTTTACTTTTCTGTTGTGCTGAGAAGGTGCTTAATCTGTATATTATGTTTTAATTGTAACATCTAAAAACCCATCTCTGCATTCACTGGAAAGTTTAACAAGCACTTCATTTGGCATCTCTTAAGCAGTGAACATGAGTAATTTCTGTAGTACTTTGTTTATTGTTTGAGAGAGAGAGAGAGAGAGACGATGCGAGTTATTTGCTGTGAAAGGTACACTGATCTCAGTGGTCCAATTACAGGCACAGCCTGCATGATTGTATTACTAAATAAGATAAAACACTACCTATTTATACACAGTGCGAATAAATAGAGAAAGGCAAGTTATGTACAAGAGCAGATACAAAGCTAAGAATTGCAGATATTTCAATGTACAATAATGAACGGTGATAATTTCCTAATTGGGTTAATAGGTTAATATTTCTTTAGAAACATTGACAGTGCCAGGGGGTGGTGTAGGTAGGTGAAGGAATACGGCAGATGAGGAGAAAGGTAATAGAATAAGTGGGCTAAGAGAAATCTTTTCCAATGGGGGGGGTTGGATGTTAGTGTAATAGTGTTTACCTAACCGACATGAAGTACAGGTTTTAAGTGTCTCCTTTGGGAAGCAACGCTAGGCTTAAAAAGATGACTTGGGGTCATTAGCCTAGTAGCTTCCTGTGAGCCTATATAATGGTGTTGTACTAGGCTAAGCCATGTCTGGAGTGTACATCCTAGTAGCATATTTTTCCACAGCATATAAAAATGACTTAGCTCACCTAATTTGCACACTTCTGAAGATCCCAATTGACCAACAACTCTTAATTTTCTAGGTGACTTGAAATATTTTGTAAAGGGCTGACACGAGCTTTATGTTGTGAATATAGCATATCCTTTTCCATGTATTTTGCTATAACTCATCCTCATGGAATTTTATTCCTCTTCTGTTACCTTGAAGTACTTCTCTTTGAATTGTTTCAGGCTTAATTTGTAATGTTTACCAAGTTCATTTATTTAACTACAGAGTGACCATGAGTAAATCGGTTAACCAGACAGTTCTGTGGGAGGAGGGAGTGCAACTTGGAATTTGGGCTAAGGTCTTTGATGGTCCCCTGGACTGCATGTGTAGTAGCTACTTATGAACCTTGTTCTTGTTGTACTTTGCTTCTGAATCCTTCATCTGTTCGTCTACTTAACTGCTGGACTTTTCTTGAAGGTGTTCTCCAGAATGCTGGCTGCTTTTGGCTATGTTTTTCTCTTCATATCTATCTTCAAATTGATTCAACATTGTCAAACTTTCGTCTGGGGTAATTATACGTAATAAGCACTAGAATTGGGTTGCAACATTAAAGGATAGGGAGCAGTTGCATCTTCATTTCTTTTCATAGCTTCATAGGTTGATACTAGGTTATCTGCCCTAGGACATTTATAAGCCTAGCCAGAGTATGTTTGGCTTCCGCCACCCTTTTAGATTAGTTGACTGTGCCTTTGTATAGTAGGTCACAGAAGGTAGCCCTTTTAAGGTTTGTTTACTGTACCTCTGTCAAGCAGTGACACAGAAGAGATCCCAGGGGTAAACTTACGATCTCCCATCCATTTGTCAAGATTTCTCTTGAAGAGGGTCAGTGAGGGGCTCTGCCTGACCTGGATTGGGATTTTGTTCCAGAGTGAGGGGAGCCTCTGGGATATGAATCTGTCCCTCCAGCATGCCCTATTTATTTCTGTGCTGAGGTTCAGGTCCCTGGAGCGTGTAGCTGTAAGGTGTTTAGATTTCCTGAGGTGAAGCATGTCCATTAATTCTGGGTTGGATATGGCTTTATACGTCAGACACAGATCGCCTCTGAGTAGGCAGTATGCAACTGAGTAGAGCTGGAGTTTCTTTAGCCGAACTGCATAGGGCATCTGTTTGAGCCCCTTGATCCTCTTGGTGAGATACTTTTGGGGTCTTTCCAGTTGCTGAAGGTGTCTGGTAAGGTACATCCCAAATGGGGCATTGTACTCAATTATGGGCCTGATAAGTGATGAGTAGAGGGGCACAATGACCTGTCTTGATCTAGATGTGAACCCTTTCATGATAAGGTGGGCTATATAAAAGGTCTTTCTAACCACTTTGGCAATGTGATTGTCAAAGGAGAGATTGCTATCTACTTAGGTCCTCACGTCCCTAATTAATTCTTCTGTACTTAATGGATTACCACCTATGTGGTAATTTGTGGGCACTTTGTTTTCTCCAAAGGGGATGACTATGCACTTTTTGGCATTTAGCTTTAGGCCATGGCTCTGGCACCAGTTATCTGTTTCTGTGAGACCCTTTTGGAGGATGCTTGTGTCAGTCGGAGAGTCGATTATAGCACCCAGTTTGCAGTCATCTGCGAACTTGGTCAGCCATAGTCTTTCGTGTTAGCCTGTACCTCGGAGAAATATATACCGAACAAGAGAGGTCCTAGGACTGAGCCTTGTGGGACACCACTTGTAACTGGTTTAGAGTCTGACATGGCACCTGCTATTCTGACCATGTGAGTTCTATCCCTGAGCCAGTTTGCAACCCATCTTGTGACATAGGGGTTGACATTTAAGCTGGTGAGCTTGCTTATGATGCCCGAGTGGGGTATTGTGTCAAAGGCCTTTGCGAGGTCCAGGTAGGCTGTGTGGACTACCTTCCCTTCATCTATGGCTTTGGCAACTGTTTCAAAGAAGTCAACCAGGTTCAAGAGGCAAGACCTGCCCTTAACGAAGCCGAATTGGGTAGGATCCAGTGTCTGGAGGTTCCCAATATCTTTGTTTATGATTTCCATGATGATACATTCCATAGCTTTGCAGACCAGGCTAGTCAGGCTTATAAGGGCGATTAGTTTCCGGGGTCTGTTGTGGCACCACCTTTGTGGAGTGGGACCACTGTTGCTGTACGCCATTCATTGGGAACATATTCTGTAGTAAGGCTGAGATTGAACAGTGACTTTATATGAGGGTTTAGTTCTTCTTGGAGCTCGTGTAAGACGCAACCCGGGACACCGTCTGGTCCCATTGATGCTGTGTTTTTAGCTTTGGAGAGGGCAGCTCTCACCTGTGCATCTGTGATCTCAGGAAGGCTACACTCTGTTGGGATAGACATTTGCTGTTTTGGGGGGGGGGGGGGGGATTTGCACTGAACCTTTCTGCCAGGATGTTGGCAATGTCGGTGGGTTCATTGAATTTTTTGCCATTTTGCACTAACACAGCTTGTGTATAAAACTCATGCTTGTGTATAAAATAATAAAACATTGCTTTAAAACATTAATATGTACTTCAAGCTTTTTTTATACTGTAAGCAGAACTGAAACTTAAAAATTTATTTCGACTGAATGATATATAAATATTGCAGTTTGTGAAATCCATAAGACTGTTCTGCCTTAAATTTGGATTTAACGTCAAATATAAAAATAGATGTTATGTGATCCTACCTCGCCTACATTCTGACTGATGCTCCGACTCGGCACGCTTATGCTATAGAGCGAGGCCTCTAATTGTCTGAGCTATCTTTATCCCAGGTTGCACCACCACTAATCCTCCCGATCTCGTTTGCCGCTTACAGAGCTTGGACGTGGTCTCAACATTGGCTGGGCTAAGTACTATATATATATATATATATATATATATATATATATATATATATATATATATATATATATATATATAGTCTTTCCTGTCAGTATTTCTTTCACTTAAAACCAAAAGCTGTTTTAACGGCTATTTTTTGTGTACGAGTGTGTTTCTGCAAGTTTTGATTGAATTTTAGTAATTTTTCCTGTCAGAGAAGGTTCCGTTTGAGTTAGAGGGGCCTTCCCCTGTGGTTACTGCTTCTCAGTGGTTGTGTGTGGGTCAAGTACCCGTTTGAGTTAGAGGGTCTTAACCCTCCTTGTCTTTTTCCTTTTTCTCTTTCTCTCTGTAAAAAAAAAAAAAAAAAAAAGATTTTTCAGTTTAAAATATCTGAGTTACTTATCTGTATCTTAAAGTCTACTGTTGTGGTCTGTTTTTCTCGCAGTACTATGTCTAAGGAACATAAACCCTCTGGGTTTAAAAAGTGCACGAGGTGTGGGTTCAAAATGTCCATAACGGACGACCACTCCTCGTGCGTCTATTGTCTTGGCGCCAAACATCTCCAGGAATCGTGCAGTGTATGCCATGCGTTTTCCTCCCGAGTCCTCCAGGAGAGGAAAAACAAATTAATCCTCAAAGGATTAATCAAGCCTTCTTTTGAGGAGGCTTTGTCTTCCTCTCCGTCTCCTTCAAAAAAGAGGAAAGCGCCGGCTCCGACGGCTAAGAAGACTAAGCAGACTTCTGCATCGGCTCCACGGACTTCGGAGCCGAGGTCGGAACGGTCTGCCTCCAGCCTCGACCCCTCTGGTTTCGGAGCCGAGGTCTGGGGCATCGAGAGGCGGGTCACCCTCATCGGCTCCACTGATATTGGAGCCGATAAGGGTCATCGGCTCAGACACTTCCCCCTCGAAGCCGAAGTCCTTATCGGCACCGAGGGAAATTTCTTTGAAGGTTTCCTCGGAGCCGATAATTGTTGAGTCCTTTCGGAGCCGGTCCCCGAGCCCTTCGGAGCCGATGGAGAAATCGGTTCGGGCCCGATCGGTATCCTAGAGATCTTCTAGGATGTCTGATTCGGACATCGACAGGGTGCTCCTTCGACTCTTCCAGTCTCCGGTGTTCCAAAAGATGGTTTCGGCTCCAGCCCATTTGGCTTCGGAGCCGATGGTCCACTCCCTTAGTGTGCTTCCTCCTCCAACAGCTTTGGCACCGTTGGAGCAGGTGTTGGTGGAACCAGTGGAGATGTTAGGGTCAGGCCTGACCCTTGCTCCGGCTCCTGGGTCGGAGTTCAGTGCACGGACTTCTTCCTTCGGCCCTGGGGGGGAGGCTTCGGGATTGATACCTTCGGTCCAAAGTCTCCCTCTTGGTGCGTCGGCGGCGGGAGTACCGTCCACTGTCGTGGCCACGGAGGGGGGACCTTCCCAGGATTCTGGTGGTCCCGCCTTCAGGGCTATGAGGGGTGCTCTAGCCAAATCTTCATTGGCTACCTCCACAGTTTCCCCAGCTCCTTCCCTACATTTGGAGACTGGGTCGTTGGCAGTCCCCTGTCCGCAGACAACGGAGCCCCTGGGCCTCAGGTTACCCCCGCTGGGGTTTCTCCCCCTCCTGGAGGTCCTTCTGAAGCCTCTTCGGAAGAACCTCCCAGGAAGAAAACATGCAAGAGGAAGCACGTTGACTCCCCTGACAAGTCTTTGACATCTGACACCGATCTCGATGATGCAGAGGGGTCCCCCAAGTCGTCCTCGGATGATGTCTCCTTTGCAGACATCCTGGAAGCCCTAAAACAACGAGGCGGCTGGCAGTCCAAACCTCCCTCTGCTGATGAGTCGGTGTTCCTGAAGGCCTTCGGGGCTCAGCCCTCCGCCTCCTGGGTGTCTCCGCCCTTCGACGAGCTCTTGGATTTGATCTGTCGAAGGGCGTGGGAACACCCGGACTCTGTGGAACCAGTGCCCGCTCGTCCAAACAAATTTCTTTCGGCGCCCCCAGATAGAGAGTTCCTTACGAAAGGTGTGGCTGTGGATGCTATGGTGGTGGCATCTGCTACGCAGCAGGATGTAGCAGAGGCTTCTACGTCCGTCCATCCTCCTAATAAGGAGTCTAGGAGCATGGATCGGTACGGCAAGCGCACCCTAAGTTCAGCGGCCTTTACTCTGAGGTCTTTGAACTACCTGGCGCACTTTACAAGATTCCAGAGGGATCTGATTAAGGAACTATCCGATACCCTCTTAGGTAACCTGCCTGAGGAGCTGGCCCAGACGGTTGGATCTCAGCTGGCTACAATGTCATCCATTTCGAACTCGTCCATGAGGCTCATTTCATGCGGCCGAAGGCGAGTAGAGCGGGTACAGGCATTGCTCTACGGAGACAAGCCTGGCTCCGCCTGTGTCATTTCGCGGAGGCCTTCAAGTCTTCATTCACGCCCCTTTGATGGGTCCTCCCTGTTTGGGCCCAAGGTGAAAGACACACTTACCCGCTGTGAACAGGAGGGTAAGACTCTTGACTGCCGTAGGGGCACGATTTTCCACTCCCTTTCGGCCTTATCCCAAGGCTAAAAGAGGAGGGAAGATGTGGTTCCGGAGATCGCAGAAGTCTTACCCCTCTCAGCAGGAAGGTTCCCCCTCCAGAGGCAGAGGAGGGGGAAATTCATCAGGAAGACGCCGTCCCAGAGGCGGCAGAGGCCCCCGCAACACTGGAGACCGCGAGTCCTTTCGTGGCTCTTCAGCTTTTCATAGTCCCTGAGGGATTGCACACCCAGTCGGGGGTCGTTTTTCGAAGCACCTAAAGGCCTGGGAAGGGATCACTCAGGACCGATGGGTGCTTCGAATTATCGCCGGAGGTTACTCCATCCCATTCTGTTGTCTCCCCCCCCCCCTCAGTCCAAAAGAATCCCGGACCCGCCACCCAGTCAACGGGATACCGCAGCCATAGAAATTTCAAAACTGCTGCAAAAAGGAGCCATCCAACCGGTCCCCGCAGACCAGATCGGATTAGGGACTTACTCAAGATTCTTTTTGGTGCCAAAAAAGACCGGGGACTTGAGGCCCATTTTGGACATGAGCAACCTAAACCGTTCAGTCAAGAAGTCCAAGTTCCGAATGGTCACTTTACAAACCATTCTCCCATTGTTGGAAAAAGGTGTTTGGATGTGCTCCATAGACCTCAAGGACGCGTATTACCATATCAAAATACATCAAACGCTTCAGCCTAGGAGGCAGTCATTTTCAGTTCCGTGCGCTGCCCTTTGGTCTCACCACAGCCCCCAGGGTGTTCACCAAATGCTTGGCAGTAGTGACTGCTCACTTGAGGAGTCTAGGATTCCAGGTGTTTCCGTACCTAGACGACTGGATTCTAACTGCCACCTCCAAGCATCTACTTCTACGGAGTCTGCAAGCCACAACATCACTGGGCAATTCCCTCGGAATCACCTTCAATTGGCCAAAGTCTGTGTTACGGCCATCTCAAAGAATAAGATTCATAGGGGCAGAGATGGATTCAAACCAGATGCGGGTCTATCTACCTGCAGACAGAATTCAGATCATACAAAATCAGGTTCGAGCCTTACTCCCCAGGTCCAAAGCCCCAGCCAGAATGGTCATGCAGCTATTGGGTTCGATGTCTGCCACAGTTCTGCTAGCTCCCTTGGCAAGGTTACACATGAGAATCCTCCAGTGGCTTCTTTCAACTCAGTGGTCCTTTCAGGAACTCCCTCTCAATCATCTAATATGGATCACACAATCTTGCAGACGGGACCTTCGCTGGTGGCTAGAGTCCTCCAATTTGGATCAGGGACGACCCTTTGTTCTTCCCCCTCCGGCGGCCACTTTGACCACGGACGCCTCCCAGACGGGGTGGGGGGGGCATTCCCTGGGCAGGTCAGTCCAGGGCAAATGGCATCCGGAGGAGACCCCTCTCCACATCAACATTCTAGAAATGAGGGCAGTGCTCCTGTCCCTCCAAGCCCTTCACAATTACCTCCCTCAGGGCGTAATTGCTATTCACTCAGACAACATGTCAGTTGTCTGGTACCTGAACAAACAGGGAGGGACCAGACCCTATCCTCTTTGCAGGGAAGCGATGAGAGTCTGGGAATGGGCAGTCTCGACCAAACGCTTCCTAGTGGCTACTCACATACCGGGCAAATCCAATGTCATAGCCGACAGGTTGAGCAGAACCATCCTCTCTCCTCACGAATGGTCTCTGAACATGACTACGACAAGGCAGATTTTCAGCGAATGGGGAGTTCTGTGCTGCGACCTCTTTGCGACTCCTCTGAATGCGAAGTGCAAAGATTTTTTCTCCCTAACCCCGGCTCCGGGGAAGAGCCCTATGGACGCGTTAGTCCATCCTTGGCCCACCGGCCTGCTTTATGCCTTCCCTCCAGTTCCTCTCCTACCCAGGGTAATTCAAAAGGCATCTCTCTTAGGGAGCAAGATGATCTTAATTGCTCCTTATTGGCCTCAAGTCTGGTTTCCCTATCTTCGGAAACATGCTCTGGAAGGTCCATGGTTCCTGGACCAGGTCCCAGACCTACTGATTCATCAGTCTGGACTACTACACCAGTCCCTACACACATTAAAATTGACGGCATGGCTCCTCCTCTTCCGACCATAGTCAGGAGACATGCACTGGACCCAGATGTGGTGCACATATTGTCTTCAGCCCACAAGTCTACTACGAAGAAACTGTATTCTAGCAAATGGAAAAGGTTTGCTATCTGGGCTCAACTCCGGGGCCTGGACCCCATTTCTACTCCCGTGGCAGAAGTACTCAAATTCCTGACCTCTCTTTTCTACCAAGGCTCTTCTGTTTCTACCATCAAAGTACAATTGGCAACAATTTCTAATTTTCATGAATCCATAGACCCACCTTTATTGAGCAACAGGTTGTGTAAGACCTTCTTGAAAGGTGCTGCTCTATTAAGACCTCCAATTTCTCATCCTGCACCTCCATGGGATCTCGATATAGTATTACGTGCCTTGACTTCTTTCCCCTTTGAACCGGCGGCTACCTGTGATCTGAAGTTTCTATCATGGAAGACAGCCTTTCTAGTGGCAATTACTTCAGCCAGAAGGGTTTCAGAACTTCAAGCTTTGTCAGTGAAACCCCCGTACTTGGTTTTTCATACAGACAGGGTATCCCTCAGACCAAATCCTTCTTTTGTTCCTAAAGTCTGTTCTACTTTATGCTTGCAACAGTCATTAGAGCTCCCAGTTTTTTTCCCAAAATACTCCAATAAAGCGGAGTTTATTTTCCACACACTAGATGTCCACAGGCAGTTACGTTTTTATTTGGATAGGACCAAACAATCAAGGAAGACAGATCAGTTGTTTGTGTCCTTTGCAGAAAACAAATTGGGCAACCCAGTCACGAAGGTCACTATTGCCAAATGGATCAGGGACTGTATTACTCAAGCTTATATTTATTCTAACAAAGAGCTTTCCACCTCTGTTAAGGCTCATTCTACAAGGGCTATGGCTACTTCGGTAGCATTTCATTCTAAATTTGCTATTGGTGACATTTGTGCTGCGGCTACATGGTCTTCCCCGCACACCTTCATTTCTCACTACAAATTAGATGTGGCATCTAGAGGACGAGCTTCATTTGGTTCCACAGTGCTCAGGAGTGTTTTCCAATGAGCCACCCGGGATTTAGGCGCTAGGGACGCTGTCCCATCAGTCAGAATGTAGGCGAGATAGGATCACATAACTTCTTTTAGTTATGTACTCACCATAACTTCAGATGTTTGGGATCCATCTCGCCTACATTCCTAATAACCCACCCTCCTTCCCCCTTCCTTGGAGATCAGAGGATATCAGAAGGTCCGAATCCTGTTGTTTCATCTTGAAACATCTAACAATGTTATATAAACAAGCTATGCATGTGTGCATGAATGCAGACAAACAAGATCTGGGGGATTAGTGGTGGTGCATCCTGGGATAAAGATAGCTCAGCCAATTAGAGGCCTCGCTCTATAGCATAAGCGTGCCGAGTCGGAGCCGAGGGATCGGCTCCGAACCCATCAGTCAGAATGTAGGGGAGATGGATCCCAAACATCTGAAGGTATGGTGAGTACATAACTAAAAGTTTTACTACTTCAGATTATTATGAAATTTTCGCTACATGATCCCTGGACAGTCCCACTTTATTGCACAACATAGTAGCATATGGGGGGAAAGTAAACAACAGTATGCTCATGTCTGTTAGAGCAAGTCAGTTATGCATGTTTTGCAGGAATATATAAATGACAGCAACTACTTATTTGAGAGAGAGTACCTGTTGTGTTCCATTTCATAAGAATGTGCTAAAAATCATTTACATACAAAATTTACCAGTATTAAAAATGCATTGGGTGGGGGGGCTAATGGCAAAAAACAGATGATTTGGCAGTTAGAATAAATGTTACAGTAAATTTCTCAAAGTAATATGCTATGATGTTCGTGATTGCACTTATTTGGTGTTACCAGGTACAAAAAAAACGCTTGCACAGTGGATGCTTCATATAATGTACCTTACCACAAATTACTTTAGATTGGGGTGAAGACTGATAGTATTGCAGAATATCAGATTGTGACCATGAACACACATTGACTCTGTATCTGGAACGTATAAAACTTGTATCTCAGTCCCTCTCCCCTGTTTCTGATTTCATTATGAAACTTTCAAGATGTAACAAAATGAAGGGACTTCTAAGGTGTCTGCACAGTGATAAACAGATCAATCAGAGCTCGCCCAATGTGAAAATAGAAACTTTTGAATGCAGCCGAGGTGGGGATTTATTTGGGTATAATTCATTTACTGGTTAGTCACTACACCGCCTGAATGTCAACAGTTCGGAAATCAGGAGAAAGTACGAGAGATAAATTAGAAAAGGAGAAGAAATTGTGATAGTAAAGCAGCAAACAAAAAAAAAAGGGTTTTCTCAGTAAACTAGATGGCTTTCAGTAATTTAGAGGGGAAAAAATAAATCAAATGCATTCAGAGGTATTTAATATAAATGAGAAACTGGAAAACTAAATGCAGTAAAATGCCAAAAGTATGGGAAGAATAGATACAAACATTAAGTAGCTATTCAAATAAGCTGATAAAACTGCAGAAATCAGAGGGGAAATGGAGGAAAGACTGGCTGAACATGAGGCTTCTCAAAAAGAACTGTTAAATATTAGAGCTAGAAGACAGAACACAGAGCAAATCTGTGATCTTCTGTTGTACCAGAGGAACTGTAATGAACAGATTGCTTATTCGTGCTTTCATAAAATTAATGCAACTGGGCTGTTATTCCTCAACTGGATCTGTTAATAGAAAGAGTACACAGTGTCAGCGGTTCAGATTTGGCCATGTGAAGAAAGCCAAGATCTGTAGTTGGTCATCTTAGCAGAAGGAGTTGCTTCTGACAAAGAAGTTGCAGAAAAGTAAAATGTTAACTGGGGACACCATAGTGATAATGAAAATTGCCAGGTGTACAATGAACAATTAGAAGAGAAATGAGTTTATCCCGGTCTTAAAGAGGGTATGGGCACAGGTAGGATTCAACTTGCTATATCCAGCCATCTTCAGACTATTCTTTTTTTTTCAGAGGGAGCAAAGGAGGAAAAAAAAAAAAAAAAAAAACTTGTTTGGTAAAAAGTGAGCCAATAAAGATGTAAGAGATTCTGCTTCACTTTCTTCTGAGAGCAGCACGTCCCCTGTACAGAATTTACCAGGAAAGTCCAATGTTCCAAAGGAAATTAAATGAAAGAAAAAACACAAGAGCAGATGGGGAAAAAATAAAAATACAAGCGATTTTTTTTAAAGAATGCTTTTTACTGTGCTGCTCTAAAAAGTAAAATAATAAGGAAGAGGAGTGGAAACTTTGCAAAAGAAAAACCGGTAAGCGGATTTCAGAAAAATCATTTGAGGTTGATTTTCCTGATTGTGATAGAGGTATCAGAAGTAGTAGCAGGAATCTGCAAAACCAACCTCGAATACTACAATCCTCAGTGGTTTACCAAAAAAGTAGAATTTTATGAGAGATGGGGCAAAGGTAAATGGTACGATAATGGACACTTCTGCAAAGATCAGGGACATTTGAGAGGTATGAAACTACTTTTGCCTTTAGGGACTTCATTGCAGCACAACACTGAATTTGACTCCAGCTTTAGTAACTTCAGACTGTCATTTTAGTTGTAGCATGAAAACGTCCAAGGAGACACAGTAGGTAGGGCTAACACAGGTTTACTTTTTCCACATAGTTGCAGGAAAATCAAAATATTACTCCACTCTGCTTGAAACGAGGGAGAAACAGAACAGTAGCAGTGATTTGTTTAATCATATATAGTATTGCCTGTCATAGCTCCTCAATCAAGGCCTGATCACAACTCTTAGTTCATAGGAGATTATTAGGCTAACAGCTTGAGTCCTTACAAGCCTAGCCAGTTTTTACCCAATTTTCTATCCCTAGGGGAGAGAGAACAAAGGTCAATAAGCAGGGTTTTGACTATTTTTACAGACTGCATCTGGCTATAAGGGACATGGCTGCCAACCCAAGAGTGAATTTACAATTTCCAATCCATTGGTCCAGGTTGAAGATAGTCAGGGAAGGGCCCTGCTTCATGTGAATAGGAACCGTATTTCAGAGGGAGGGGCAATCTCTGGGACACATCTCTCCAGCATGTTCTGTTCATGTCATTGATCAGGTTAAAATCTTTGGAGCGGATAACCCTGTACCTTTTTTTTGATGAGTAAACTTCTGAGGATGCTCCAACTGTTGCAATTACCTGGCGAAGTACATGCCAAAGGGTGCATTGTACTCTTACTGGTCTGATGACAGCCAAGTACAGTGGTACTTGACATCCTTCTATCTGGATGCCATGCTCTTACAAGCTGAGCCACACAGGGTTTCCTCGCCACTGTTGACACATGGTGGTCAAAGTTCAGATTACTGTCAGTCTGAGTACCCAGATTTCTCTCAGAATACCAGAAGTCCTTCAAGTATAACCAAAAAGCATACACCATTTAGGTTGTCATGCTCCACACCTCAGGTCTTCTGGGCACATTCTGGCTTTACCCCTTTTGAAACTACAGCCAAGGAGCAAGCTTCTTGATTCTAGCATTCCAGGTCACTTCCTTTTATATCTGCATAATTGGCACCTTGTTAAATTGACTGTCTTTGTATGACAATCGTGTGACTGTCCACGCACACACACGCACACACGCACACACACACACACACACACACACACACACACACACACAGACTACTGCAGCACACATTTTGAAGATACGTATGTTACCTGCGTACTATTACCAAATGTTACAACTTCCCCTCTCGGCACAAAACCAGGGGTTTTGGGCTCATAACCATAGGTTGCAGGCGATGACAACCCATCAACATTTCTTTTGGTTAGGCTGGGTCTGTGGGTCACTGTATATTGATAGGATTGGAACTCACCAGCACATTATCTTAATGCCATCGGTCTGCCTACTTAAACATTATCAAATTGAAGTCCATACCCAACATACAATACTTCAAATCATATAAGACCCACTTTATAGCTAGGCAGACTTTTAGTGGTGGAATACCTTCTTTCTACTATTACTGAACTTTCTGCTGCTATGACACATTGGGTGTTCCTCACATTAAGCATATATTGTGAATAGCACTAGCCCAAACCTATGATGCATCAGTGTATAGGGCAACGTCTTCAGAATTAAACACGGACAATAGTTTAGTTCAGTTAATACTGCATACTTTAACTAATAGCACCTGAAAACTGTAGTCTCTCGTTAAAAAGCTGCATTGCTTGTAATAATGATCCACTTGTACATTGCAATCCACTGTAGACAATTTCTTCATTGGCTGCTACATCAGAATAGTTTTCCATATCCTTTGCATCACAGTCAAAGGTTGCTATCTGAATTTTCAGTTTCCAGTGACTGTTTTGTGAAGTTTCAGCTCTGCCATTTCACTTTCAAAAACTCAAGTCCAAACCTTCTCTTCACTTTGTCTTTAATTGCAGTCAAATTTTGTTCCTCATTTTCTGCCTGGCTACATAGTACTTCCATTCTGTTTTGTAGTTCACCCAGCTGTTGCTTAATAGGTATCTCAGTGACTTGTTTATCTTGGAAAAAAACTCTACATCATCAACACATGCTTATTTGTACTTTTTTTATATAGCCTGCCAGCAGTACTGAGTGCCACAAATCTGATTTCACCTCTTGTAAACCCGATCACTTTGTTGAGATTCAGTTTAATCAATTTTTATTGTCTGCAGAATGCAGATGCAGTGGTGGCTCCTCCTGCATAATCATAGTTTCACATTTCTTCCTCTGTAGCCAAATTGTCAGTAAACTTCTCCATATTTTCTTATATTTGTGGCACATTCTTTACTTGATAAGGTTAGTTGAAAAGAATTAATAAAACTATTATGTATTGAAAACAAGTAATTGTAGCTATATGGTAAAGAGCAAGTCGGTGAGACAACCAACCTGACAGAGTGCTGTAAGACTTTACTGCTGATCAGTTTTAAAACCTACGTAACCACAGGAAGGACAGCACATCATATCTGTTGTAAGAGCCAGGCTTGAAGGCCGCTTGATTCCTTGCTGAACCTTTCAAGGAGATAGGGCACTGAAAACAGACGGTCCCCCCCCCCCCTTTAACGATTTTGGTAGCTCAGTTTCATTGCCAGTCATTTTCTTGGTCTTTTGAAACCCTGGCATTAAATTACAACTTTGGGAGATTTCTCACCTTGAAGAACTTGGATAAATTCAGACAGTCTTCTTAACTCCAGGCCTGTCCAGCCGAGTAGACCTAACAGTTTGTTCATTATATTGATAGGTGTGTACTAGGCTAATGGCCCAGGAGCCTTTGATAGGTGTGTACTAGGCTAATGGCCCAGGAGCCTTTACAAGCCTAGCCGAAATAAATTGCCCAGACACCTTGCCACCCAATGTTGGTTCACAGTGCCCCTATCCAGTAGGGCAGCTGGAGTGATTCCTGAGAGGAACTTTCTGTGACGGGAGTAAGGCATTTTTTCACTTTTTTAAAAATGTTTGTTTACTCTCTGGGGCCCGGATGGTGTTGCGTGAAGGGCCAGATTTGGCCCCGGGGCCGGACATTGTGCACCACTGATTTAAAATCATTGGTGTGTAGTAGGCATTATTGTTTATCATCAATTGTGTATAGATTAAACTCTTGAAAGGGCTTCTGGAATATTATATTTCTTAATGATTTATGTAATCCAATTGTCTTGAATTGGTCACTCTGGATAAAAGGTAGGGCTTTGGGATTAATATTTAATGATTTAACATGTTCAAACCATGGTTTAACCCATGTTGATAACCATTCTTTAGCTGTAGGAGTGTGTTCCGATATCTGTATTATTGTGTTAGAGTAAATTATATCATAACATAGCTTGAAATCTGTAAGAACCAGTCCCCCTCTTTCTTTCGGCAGGATTAATTTAGGGTATTTGATCCTTGTTGATTTCAGGTACCAGATAAACTTAGCTATTTCTGTGCATATTTTGTGAAAGACGTTTTTGGAGGTATTAGTATTTGTTCCATTTAATTTTGTTCCATTTAATTGATCACTTTTGGAAGAAGATTCATTTTAATGACTGCAACCTTAGCTAAGGTTCATAGCTTCGTATTTTTCCATCTGTAGAAGTCTTGGTTTACCTGTGTCTATAGCTTCCCTAAGTTGTTTGGGATTATTGACTTCTGGTTATGGTCGAAAAGTATTCCTAAGTATTTGAGGTAGTAGTCCATTTGAATTGGTGTGTCCTGGAAATAGTATTTTTTATGGCCTAGTGGATTAATTGGAAAGATTTTGGATTTGGATGTGTTAATTTCATAGTTCGATATTTCTGAGAAATTTTTCATAGATTCCATAATTTTACAGAGGTCTGTATTAGGGGTTTTGAAATCTATATTGACATCTGCGAAAGCTGTTAGGACAATTATATTATTTAGAAGCTTTGGTATGTGATGTATGCTGGGATATGAGAAGGAGTAGAGGTTCAGTATATAAATTGAAGCGGTATGGAGAGAGGGGGCAACTGTGCCTTGTGCCATTTAAGATTCTTGTTGGTTTGGAATCTATTATTTATTTTAATTGATGTGTATGAGCTTTTATGTTGTCTTTTCTAATTATATCAGTGAATTCTTTGGAATATTATAGAATAACAAGTCATTCAAATAGAATTTCTTAACTTTATCAAATGCTTTGCTAGTGGCTAATGCCAGGGCATACCTTGGGTGTTTTCTGATTTTTATATCAATATTTATTAGTGGGATTGGTCTGTAGTTTAGTGGATTTGATTTTTTTGAGTTAGGCTTATGAATAAAAATAGTTCTAGAGACATTTAGGTATGGATCTATAATGATGTGGTTGTATAGTTTTAGTAAATTGTTTAAGTTTTGGTCAAAGATTTGTAAAATTAATTTGTGAAACTATGTGGTCCTGGTGCCTTACTTGACTTTAATTTAGTTATTTCAAACTTCTTTTGTGAATGGTGCTCTTAACATTTCATTTTGTTGTTCAATTTTTTTTGGGAAGGTACGTGTCTTAGGAAATTTGTACAATCTTCTGATTTAGTTTGCTTTTGTGGTCCATACAAGTTTCTGTACAGGTCTTCAAAGATCTTTGCAATTTCTTAATTTGTACTAATTTTCATTCCTTCATAGTCTAATTCTGTTATATTTGGTATTGCTTGTTTGGTTGGGATTATTCTTGCTAGTAGTTTGGAAGGGGTTTTAGAACTGTCAGCATATCTAACTAGCATCTTCATCTCAACAAGAGTATTGTTTTGAATGTAAGAGGTATAATTCTTTTTTTGCAAGTTTATCATCTGTGTTTCTAGGTCTGAGCTGTATTTGATTTGAATTTTCATTTCAACTTGGTTTGTAGTTTTTATTCTTTTTCTCTGTATATATGTTTGTTTGTTTATTTATTGATTGACTTTTGTTAACTGGGTTAGTCCAGCTGGGTCAGAAACCCATTTTCAGTGGAGACCTGAGGAGAAAAGCTCCAGTTATATTTATTATACAAGTTAACAGGGAATACAAGATACATTGTTATATTCATTGTACCTTTTACAGAGAAAATCAAGTTTCATTTAGTTCCATTCATTTAACATTTTGCAGAGAAAGATATTCATTTAGTATACAGAATGAGAAAGTGGTGCAAGAATGGTAAAACAAGGTCCAGTTGCATCTAGAAATCTGCTAGCCATATCTAAAGATAAATCAAAAAGAGGGGTAAGATAAATATATAATGGGATGAGCAGCGAAAGGATAAGAGTAGGATAGTATACAAGCATAAGGCATTGTATATGTAACTCTTTAATGAAGAAGAATACCATGTGATTAGAAAGTGTATTAGTTTTATACTTTGAGAGATTTGGTAGGCTGTTTTTTGCAGTCTAGGTAGAATGGGTGGGAGTTATGTCCTCTGAAAGTGGTGATTAGGTGAGGTTATGGCAGGGACAAGTTTTGGAGTTGAGCAGATGAAGTTTGTGTTCCTTTTTAAAGTGAGATGGGTGTATAATGGCACGCAAGTCTAAGGGAAGTTTGTTCCAGGACTGGGCGACTGAGCATTTGTATAGTAATTTGCCCACATTTTTCTTTTGTGGATAGACTGCTAGTAGTTGCTGGTTTGAAGTGCACAGGGACCGAGATGGGGAAGTAGGTGGATACAAGGGAAAGGGAGAAAGCTGGACAGGAAGATGGTCTATATAATATAGAGTGTACAATTTGGAATTGTGATATTAACAGTAGCCATGGGAATTCAAGCCATTGCAGGAAGTTTAGGGCAAGGCAGTGATGTGAGGTGTAGTGAGAGTTGGTAATGAATCTAGCAATTTTATGATATGTTTGTAGGAGTTAAGTCAAGGTAGCGTCCTGAATATAGGTCAGTACTGGGGCAGTATAAAGAAGTGAGGGTAGGAGGAATGCCTGAGCTAGGGAGAGTCTAGCATTTGGAGTTAGAAATGTTTTATTATGATATAGCAATCCTAGTTTCTGGTTTGTTTTTTTATACATTGGAGTAGGTGTAGGTTAAATTTGAGATCATCTATTATGACAGCTAAGAGTTTAGTTTGAGGTTCACAATGATCGTGTTGTTGGAGGAAGTAATGGTAAAAGCGGGTTTATGATGGGAAAGATAGTGGGGGAGAAAGAGCAAGAGCTTAATCTTTTTGGAGTTGAGGATGAGTTGATTATCTGACAACCATTTTTCGGTGGTAAGAAAGGAGTGTTGAGTGAGGCAATTTAGTTCTGAGATATTGTTTGAGATGGAGATGAGTGTTGAGCCAGCATATTGGATGAGGGAAGATTTTGTGAAAACAATTAGGCGGGGAGCCAAGATGGGGCCTTGTGGGACTCCTGTAGGGACTGAAATATAGGGAGAGTAGGAAGATAGCCATCTGACAGATTTGTGTCTAAAAGATAGGTAGCTGGAGAACTGGGTAAGGGAGGTAGCAGATAGATTAAGGTTTACAAGTTTGGTTAGGAAGATGGAGTGAGAGATGGTGTCAAAGGCTTTGGAAAGGTCAAGGAAGACAGGATATGAGTAGATTGTTGTCATGAGACACTGCTGTGGTCTGTGTGAAAGATAGGAGGGCAGTAGATGTACTATGGTTAGGGCAGAAACCATGTTGTGTGGGAGTGAGAATGTTTTTCTGGAGGGGGTATTTGAGAAGTTGAGTGAATATGTTTTTCTAGTATATTAGATAGGGGGTGATAAGATGGCAGTAGGACGATAGTTAGATGGGTCAGTAGAATTACCACCTTTATGGAGGGGGAAAGTGAAGAAGGATTTCCAAATAGATGGAACTGTAGCTTCCTGGATGGATCTGTTGGTAAGAATAGATATAGGATAGGCTATAGAGTCAGCAGCAAGTTTGAGGAAAGATGGGGGAAGATTATCTGAGGAGGGGGAGATTATCTGAGGAGGGGGAGCAGGGTTTAAGTTTCAAAAGAAGTGATTTAATGTAGGAGGTGGAAACTGGTTGAAAGGAGAAGAGGTTTTTAAGAGGGTCAGGTGGGGCTGGTGAAGAAATTGTGTTCGAGTTGGAGTGAGTGAGGTTTTGGACCTTTTCGATAAAGTGCTTGCTAAGGAGAGTAGCAGTTTCCTATGGTGATTTTGTTTAGGTAAGGAGAGGGATTTGAAGGGCAACCAGGAGAGAGGACATTGTTGAATGTAGCCCAGAATTTAAAGGGGTTGGTTTTGTCTAGTTGAGCAGAGTTATAGTAGGACGGTTTGTCTTTATTAGTTAGTTTTTTGACTAGATTCCGCAGTCCTCTATATTTTTGTAATAGGGGAGTTTCCTTTGTTCTATGCTAGGCTTACCAGGTGCTGCCTCTCTTATGCATTAGGGATCTAGTATCTTTAGAGAGCCAAGGAGCATAATTTGATTTGATTCTAATTTTCCTGGTGGGAGCAAGGGAGTTAAGGGTGTTTAGGAAAATGGTTTTGAATTTGTTGACTGCGCCGAGTGGGAGTAGTCTAAGGATAGACCATTCAAAGCTAGACAGTATGGAGTTGAATAGGGAGATATTCAAGTTAGATAGCTTATGACAATCTCTGTAGTGGTGGGCCTTATGTGAGTGGGTAGAGTGCCTTAGGATGTATGTGGGGAGATGGTCACAGAGAGTCAGGTAAGGTAGTGGGGTTTTGGTAAGGTAGTGGGGTTTTGGTAGAGGAAATTGGAGTTAGAATCCAGTCTGTAGTTGAGCTGTAGGATAAATTTCTAGAGAAGTGGGTGGGGGATGTTATCAGTTGATGGAAGTCATGCAGGTTGATATTGAGTTGAGAGTCAGTTGTAAGTTTGGACCAGTCAATATTGACATCTCCTAGAGTTAGGGTTTCATAGTGTACATTATGGCTAAACAAGGATAGGATGTTTTCAAGGATGGGTATATTGTTTCTTGGGGGGATGTAGATGGCAGTGATGGCAAATTTCTTGTGTGGGTTAAAATGGCAGTTTAGGATAAGTTTGGCAGGGTGGAAGTTAGGGATAGGGATGGTGACAGGTGAGAGATTTAGGCCATCTTTGTAGAGGGTGGCTACTCACCTCCCTTCTTTGGGTTTATGTCTAAGCGATATATGTTATAACCGGGTGGGAGTATTTCTTTATTACTGATACGAGGTTTGAGCCATGTTTCAGATAAAGAAAGAATGTGCGTTGTAGTTTGGGATATGCAGGAATTAAGTTCAGTAATTTTGTTGGTTAGGCTTTGTATATTAATGGAGTAAATAGTTAGTTGTTTCAGTAATGTTAGCTAGGGTTGGAGGAGGTGGTTATTACAGATTTGGCTGGAGAGGGGATGGGATTAATTTACAGGAAAGAAGTGGATTGTGAGTGCCTGGGCTGAGAGGAAGCAGAGGGATAGTATAGCATAAATATAATTGATTGGGGGTGGGTGGGAATGGAGGTAGGGGAGCGAACTGAGCCTGAGCGTAGCGAGGCAAACTGAGCAAGGCAGTACCTACAAAGAAGATCTCCAGAAACAATCAGAAAATGGGTAAGTATGGTAGACGTGAGAGCAGGAAAAGGCAGGGGAAGAGTAGTTCAGAGAGAAAGAACTAGACTGAGTGGCTCTGTAAAGATTAGAAGGCAGTAGATTAGGGCAACAGAAAAAACAGGAGATGGGCAGGGAAGATAGAGGAGTGCAGTTTGCAGTAGTAAAGACTATAGAAATAGGATAAGCAGGGGTGGCAGTCGGGTATCTTACAGCGAGCAGGTAAGTTTAGATGGTAGATAGAGTGGAGGGCAGGTTAATGTGGAGAGGAACAGGGAATGGCCCGGGGATGTGCAAGATTTCAGCCTCCACAGGAGCAGCAGTACAGGTAGCATATAGTGCAGCAATTAACAGTTTAGGCTGGACATACTTAGAATACTCTTGATGTGCAGGTAGACACCACAGGGGAATCTTGACTTCAGGAGGTTCCAGGCAGGGTCTGTCAGTGGGCTTGGAATCCGTAAGCAGTATTGCTAACCTGTATAGCCAAAAAGCACACTGGGACCGCAGACAGTAAGGGGGGGGAGTTAAGATGGCGTGGGAGAAATGTGCATAAGGAATTAAAAGGTGCAAAGGATTTTTTTGTAATGGGATGCTTTCTGAATTAATATTCCTCTCATTCTTGCTTTGCAAGCTGCCCACTGCACATCATACGGTATGTTCTTATCTAAAGGATTATTGTCTATTTCCAGTAGTATATTATTTATTTCTTGGATTACTTCCTTCTTTTGAAAAAGGTTTGTATTTAAGGACCATAGGTTCATAGAGTAGTACTAGGCTAACTGCCCTCACAAGCCATTTTAAGCCTAGCCAATTATCCCTTGTGAGACTCTAACTCTGTACCTTGTGTTTGCAAACACCTTAACCATTAGGCCACCCTCCCAACCCCAATACCATGATGGGCATTTGGGTTTATTGTTCTTGTCGCTAGGTGGGATCAGTGATATGATAATTTTATAATGGTCTGAGAGGAATCTGGGTTCTATCTTGTCTGTTCTTGGTTTGAGAAGTATCTCAGACCAGGAAGAAATTTATTCTAGAGCATGATTTGTAACATGGAAAGTAATACGTATATTTGTTAAATCATAAACCATTAATGAGTAGCTAAGAAACTGCATCTCTGTGTGTGTGGTGTGTTTGTGTGTTAGTATTCCGTACATACACACGCATGCACATGCTCACACTGTGTATGTAAGGTTTGATTCCTGTGAGCCTGTAAATTTACCAGGCAGTGCTTCCAGTCTGAGTTTGAAAAAGGCCTCTACCCAACTAAAATATAAGCATTTAAGTGAATAAACAAATGGTGTAGATGCACAGACCTCTATTGTATAGAAGATATATACTGTATACACACTTCTGGGTTATTGAATGTTGAATGTGATGTAAATATATGAAAATGCTACATTCCGAGAACTTTGGCTGTAAAACATTGCTATTATACCATGATCCCCCCAAAACGTGCACGCTGATTGGCCAGCGTGCCCGTTGTAAATCGAGTTATACTAATGGAAAAAGGTCCGGTCGCCCGGACTTTTTTCCATTAGTATAACTCGTTTTTTTTAAACACTGTCTCGCTATGTTAAATGGGTTTAACATAGCTAGACAGCTTTAAAATAAGCAACGGAGATCTCCATTGCTTATTTTAAAGCTGTCTCGCTATGTTAAACCCATTTAACATAGCGAGACAGTGTTTAAAAAAAAAAGCAACGGAGAAAGCAAGATCTCCGTTGCTTTTTTTAGTGTCTCGCTATGTTAAATGAGTTTAACATAGCGAGACAGTTTTAAAATAAGCAACGGAGCTGAGACATGAAAATTTGAATTTTCCTAGTGCTGTTTTTGTTTATTTATTGTTTTGTTTGCCGCCTGTGTCACCTTCCAAGCTTTTAGTGAAGGAACCTGAACTTCAGTAACCTTTAGTGAGCTGTGTGAGTCAGTATCTGTTAGACTGAAGTTGCAGTTAAGTAAAGAATTGTCTAGTCTGTACTAGTGTCTGTAGAACTAAAGTAAACTTTAGAGAAATTGATTGATTCATTGAAGCTCTGAGGGGTGGTTACAGATTAAAATTTAGTGAGCTTACAGGATAAAAATGTATTAATGAGTTCACAGAACACATTAAATAAGTTATCCAAAAAGAATGACAGTCATACTGGGTTTCTTTTGAATCTTGTGATCCACGAGAACTGGAGCAAAGAAAAAAAAGGTAGAAAGCCTCTTGGCCCAGTTGATTTGAGATACTTTAAAGGTATACACTGAACTGTAGGAAATGGATTACTTGGCCCGTGAGAAACTTTTAGAAAAAAGTGTCTAAGGCAGGTATTTTTCTGAAATGAAAGCTGTTACATTTCACTGATGGACTTTTAATGCCCGTGAGACAGTAGATGCACAATTGTTTGGTCTTAAATATGTTGCTAAACTGTGCTTAGAGCTGCATACGAATAGTAAAGCAGAAGTAGAACTGTGCAGGGTGGATAGATTTAAAAGACAAGAATTTCCTGTTAGTATAAGAAAGTGGATATGTCTGTATTATCAAGAGTTTAGATAACTTCATTACTGCAGCTAAACTTGATCTAGTAAGTGGTACTTTCAAAATATGAAATGTAAAGGTTTTCACAAAATATGTTTATCTACAGTTAAACCAGTAGTTTACAAGTTAGCATTGCCTATGGAATGCAGTGTGCCTGTTAGCAAGCTAAGCTGTTAAAGATATGGGAAGAAAGGCCATGTAGTCAGAATCTGCATCAATAAACGGAACGGTGTTCACTGCTAGGGATGTGCAAGTGTCAAATGCATGCTGATAAAAAAAGCATGTGGAATGCGATATAATCAATGTAAAACCTATACAATCTGCATTCTGTCATTGTGCAGTAACTAAATTGGTAAACACTTTTTTTATAAGATAGGAAATTCTAAGGCTTATTAGAGTCGGGCAGTATTTTCAGTTGAACGTCCCTTTGTGTGCAGGTGTAAAATAAATGGCAGAAGGTGGAAGTAAATTGTATTCACTGAGACTAAAACAAGAATATCTCATTAGATCTGTAGAGTTTCAAACCACCGTAGCAGAAATAGATTCTGTATTAGTAGACCATAGAACAGTCAGTTGGTTGGTCCCAAGATCAGTCTTTTTTCCAGCCACAAACAGCCTTTGTCCCCATAGCAGGCTAGCAATTTGCCTTAACCAGTTGTGGGTGATACTGTAGTGGCCATTTGTTGTACCTCGGACCACTCGTCTTTTACTCTGGATCCCACTGATGTAAAACCTATAAGCCCTATGGAGAGGGAGAGGATTGTTTACATCTATGCAGCTGTTTGGATCGTGTCCGTGAGCAAGGCAAGGGAGGGCCACTCTTATTGGTCCTGGGAGAGGAAACAGGAAAGGCTTTTCCCTGTTTTGTCAGAATGTTGTGGTCATCCTTGGGAAAGCTACTGCTGCAATTTATAACAAACACTGTTGACCCCTGTTTTTGACAAAAGAAAGAAAAAAAAATAGAAAGCTAAACCTATTTCTACTCCTTAAATTTCCATATAAAGGAGTGGTTTACTGTGTCTGGCTCAGGGTTTTGCTCACTCTTTGATCCTTCTTGTATATTTTTTTTTATACAAGAAGTATACCTCTTTTTCCGGAAGAGATTCAAAATTCTGAATCTGGACAGGAAGATGAAGGGAGAGATGCATGCTTTGTACTCCATTTTCTGATTCCGACTCTGAGGAGAGCTCTGTTTTATGAATCTCCCTTTAGGGTTCCTCTCTCTTTGAAACTATTTTTAGAATGTGGCAGTATCTTTAGTTGGAGTACACTGTGGTCTTTCAGTCCCTCAGAAAATTTTGAGCTGTCAGAAGGAATTTCCTCCAGTTTCTCAGTTTTGGAGGAGGTGTGCATGCCTGCCTGCATTTTTCCTGATAGCCAGCCTACTGCCCCTAAAAAGGCAGATAGAATTGTACAAAGTTCCTTGGGCTTTAAGTTTTTGTCCACTCTTCCCAAACCTGACCCAGCAGCTGTAGCTTAGTTCTTCCTTCTACCACTAAACAGTGAATTCCTGTTCTGCCATTTGTGATAAAGATGAGCAGATTATTGCTGGATATGAGAGTGTATGCTGCTTCTGCAACTATGATTTTTCAGAATGTTGAATTGTCAGGCTCACTTGTTAATGTTTATTCTGACTAATTCTTAAAGTATGAGGAATGTATCTTCTGCAGCTTCTTCTTGTGTGGAAACGTTATTTAGTTTCTTCTGTTGTACAAGTCACTCTTATCTGTTTAAAGTGTGTATATGACTGAATTGATACTACTTCCAGGGCTGTGGCCTCTGGTACTGTTTTGAGGAAGTTTGCCTGGCTGCATTATCACAACCTCCTAGGAGAATGTAAGTAATGAGATTTTATTTTCTCTTTTGGATAGAGATTCACTTTTTGATTCCTTTGCTGCAGAGGTGATCAAAAAGTGCGAGTTGTATGTTTAATCAGGGAATCTTAAGATTTTCTGCTGTCTTTTTTTCTAAATTTCGAAGAGATTTTGTAACCCCTGATCCAATTTTGGCGTAATGGCAAAGTTGTTCCAAAAAGAATGCAGGAACCCCCAAAACAAACGAGTCCCAACTAGTCAGTTAACAATTTAAGGGACTTTGTTCCCCCTCCCAACCTGGCAGCTCCTTTTCCCTGAATCTCCATTTTTTTTCGTGGGCAACAGATGGTTTCAGACAAATGGGTTCTGAAGATCATTTATCAAGGTTGTAGATGGTATTGACTGGGATATCCCTCCTTAGGGTGAAGTTATTCGTCATCCACCAGACCAGAGACTCTTAATTCCACCTGCCTTCATTATATGCTGTTAGGGGAGTGATAGAACCAGTTCCTCCTTTTCTTAGTTGAGAAAGGTTGCTGTTCAAGGGTGTTTTAGTGTCAAAGAAAGAAGATGCTTGAAACTGCTACTGGATCATTCTTCTTAGACCTATTTGTGATTGTGAAGTGACTTAGATTGTGACTAGCTTTAAAATTATCTCTTCTTCCTTACTCGTTTCCTGATAACTTTACTTTTAAAAGATGCTTAATTGATTTGTTTTATCCAGACTTCAGATGTTGACTATTTTCCGTCCTCTGCTTTACCCTTTGAACTATCTACTGCACCAACAGTGTCCATTATGTAGCTATCTCCAGTTATATAATATATATTGTGTATAGAATATATATTCTGTGTGTGTTTGTATATAGCTCAATGCAGGCTACAGGGCATCTATTTTCTTTTATCTTTTTCCATATTTAATGACCTTGTCTTTGCATTCTTTTTCAAAGTGTAAGGAATTTCTTATTTGGATGGGAGAGCTCTTACATAAGCTAGAATTCTAAGAGAATATTAAAAAGTCCTTTTTGACTCCTTTACACAGGATTGTGTTCCTGAGGTGTCAGCTGGATACCTCTGTTTAAAGATATTCTCTTCGGTAGGGAAAATCTGCATCTAGATTTATTTCTAAGGTTTTTCAGTTGGACTCTGTCACTTAGAGGAAATGCCTCAGGACTCTGGGTCTCATGGCATCTGTTATTCTCATGAAAGGTGTTTGCCTTACAAACACAAGGTGCAGGGTTTGAGTCTCACAAGGGATAATTGGCTAGGCTTAAAATGGCTCGCAAGGGCAGTTAGCTTAGTACTAATCTATGAATCTAAGTCTTGCTGGTCCCAGCATCAACATCCCTTGTCCTTTCAAATCCCAGTGTTGGAATTTGTTAGTAGAAAAAATACTTGGTAAAGACACCGAATATCCCTAAATTTGTGTTTCCCCTTTATCTCTCCCTATTTCATACAAGCCAGTAATCTCAGACTTTGCTCATGGATCAGTTTCAGGTGTGGTAATAGTGCAAGGTGTGGGGGACACTTAGGGCTCAGCAAGCACATAAATATGAAAGAGGTGCTTACCCTGATCGAGGCACTCAACTCTCTGAATAATCTTTGGTACCCAGAACCTCTTCAAGTTGTTTCAGACAGTACTACGGTTGTGTGGAACATCTTCAAGCAGGGAGAATCTATGTATCCCCTTTGCAGAGTAGCCATTTTAGTTTGGGATGTAACCTCACAGCACAATCTCACTCTGCTGGCATCCTTCATTCTATCAGAGCAACGTTGTGTGGCAGACCAGCTGAAAAGGACAGGGCAGACCCACACTTGGACTCTGTCACTAAGAAGATCTGCCCTGGATTAGGGGGGTTTTCTAACATTTAATCCATCTGTGGGGAGTTCCTCTGGTAGAATCAGTTGATTCTTTTAAATAATCAACTTGCAAGGTTTTGCTCCAGGACTCCATGCTATAAAGCTTGGAAGACAGATACCGCTTTTCTTTGACGGGAATGTACCTGCAAATTTTTCCATTTCCACTGATGTCCAGGGTACTTCTGGAGATTCATAAGGAATCCCCCAAGGTCTTTGTGGTGACTTCCTTTCGAACCCACACTACAGTGGATCTGAAGTTGTTTTCATTTGGTTTTCAACCTGTGAAATACAGATCTGGTACGGATCCGGCTTGGCCGCATTTTCCAGCATTGGATCCAAACTCCTCCCCTACCCAGAATACTCCTGTCTCCCTCCTCCCCTCAGATCTTGTTTGCCGATCATGTAATCAGTAGCGTAGATTGCAGCTCCAAGTTTTCCTCAGCATTAAACTTCTTTTTCTGTGAGCAAGTCTTCCCTTTTACTTTCTAAACCTCTGTATCTTTCCCTACTACCCTATCCCTGTGCACTAGTGCATTCAGTTTATTAAAAACAAAAAGAAAAAATGTCCTGTCTCCCTTCCTGCCTTTCTCTCTGTCTGGTGTGTGTGAAAGTGTGTGTGTGTGTGTGTGAAAGTTTGTGTGTGTGTTTCCTTTTGCCCTGGTGGAGCCTTCTAAGCCAGGCTTCACGAAGTGTGCTGAGTGAGGTGACAAGTTTCCCCCCCTCTGATGGCCACACTCTGTGTGTTATATGCTTAAGGGTTCAGCACCCGGAGACCTTCTGTTTGATCTGCATGGGTTTCAACCCCCGCAGGTTGATCGACAGGAGGAACAAGCTTATTCTGAAGGGCCTCCTTCCTTCAGAAGCTGTTGCCCCCTCTACCTCTTCTGCCCTGGCTTCTGGGGACTTCACCCCTTCCCTGGATTTCTTTGAGAGAGGTCAAGTCTCATTCCAAAGACCAGGACGGGCCTAAAAAGTGGTCTCCCGACTCCCCTTCCTTCGAGGAACCTCTGGTCAATTTTTGGACAGATCTAACCAGAGGCTTGTCTCAGCTCTGGTATTTGTGTTTTTTGCCGGAGCTTTCCCAAGGCTGTTTACCCCTTTGTGCCTCTCTAGGCCTGGGTTGGTGGCTTCCTCCATTGGAAACACCCGTAGTCTTTCTGAAGCAGAGGTGGACAGGATGATATGGAGGTTTATCCGGACCCAGATCCAGATGGGAGTCTTTTCTGCACCCTCCCCCTTGGGGGCTGGGAGCATGCACTCTACTTTCCTTTCCATTGCTCCTTTTCTGATCCAACCCCTGGTTTTGGAGTCGTCTGGTCCGAGGTTTCCCGGCATCGGGGTGTTAGTGCCGATGGTCCCAGGTACCTCGATGCCAACTATTGCCCTGAGTAGCTCGGCTGAGTCTTTCAGAGCTGTAGTCTCGGTGCCACATGCGAGGGGATGGTGTTGGCTCTGAGGTTTTTGAAGTTGGTCCTTCCACTCGGTGTCTATGCACCCAGAGGCTCTGATCCAGCCTTCCTTTCAGTGCAGAGGGCGCTGGGCTTGGTTTACTTTCCTCTGCTACCGGGATTTGTTTGCCATCTGCTTTCGATGTGGTGGAGAGGTTTCTCTCTGCTCCAAGACCCTTGATATTGTCTTCCTCTGAGTCCGTCCTGGCTCCCTCTCTTTCTGGCCCGGAATCTGCCAGCCTGTCGTCATTCTGCCCCAGGGGATTCCCCCCACCGGGAACTTCCCTGAGGTTTCAGAGTCCTCTCCAGAACCCCCCCCCCCGATGAGCTCCCTTGTAAATGTACGTGCAAAAGGAGGCACTTGGACTCCCACCGGAGTCCCTCACAGAAGACACCAACTTGGAGGAAAGGGAGAGTTCCCCTGATCAGCCCCCGATGATGCCTCCTATGGAGACCTCATGGAAGTCCTGCACCAGCGTGGTGGGTAGTGTACCCAAAAACCCAACCCAGATGAGTCTGTGCTCTTGGAGGTGTGTGGCACAGGCCCCTGTACCTCCTGGGTGTTCTCTTGTGGACCTAATTTCATCCAGGGCATGTAAGGAACCAGACACGGCTGAGCCTATTCCCAAGTGCACGGACAAAGTTCTCAGAGCCCCTTACGACAGGCAACACTGGTGGAAGGGATCCCCGGTAGATGCCATGGTGGTTGCGGCAGCCACCAAGAAAGATTTCTCTGAGGAGAGTGCTTTGGTCCATCCAACAGACTGAGAGTTAGCGGGCCATGGACTGTTTTGGGAAGCGGACTTGTGCCTCAGCCACATTTGCTTTGCGTGTGCTGAATTACATGGCACATTTCATCAGACTGCAGTGGGACCCGGTCAAAGAGGTTGCTGAGTCTGCCCTAGAGTCCATGTCCATGGAGGAGAAGGTTTTTTTCCTCCCGTATGCCACCCTTACTTCCATTTCCAATATTTCCACGAGGCTCCGGTCACATGCAATTGAAGGTGCCTCTAGGGTGGCCGGAACAGGCGTAGCATCTGGTGTCACATCTGGCTCCAGCTTTGTGCTTTTTCGGAGTCCTTCAAGGCATCTTTTACAAATGCCCCCTTTGACGGTTCCCCCCTCTTTGGTAAGACCATACTGGACACCTTGGTCCAGACCGAGAAAGACTGGAAGACCCTGTCTGCTGTCGGGATTTGCTTCTCAACTCCGCAGTGATCCTTTTCCAGGAATCCGTGCAGGGTGAAGATGTGGTTATGAAAGTCTCCGGGTTTTTCCCATGATGCTCAGGACTAGTCTTCGGCAGAGGGGGGTATGATAGACACCACCCTCGTAGCAGAGAGGGCCAGAGAAACCAAGGGTCTCAGGACTCTCTCTCTCCAAGATAGACACTCGCAGCAGCCCAGAAGGGTTCCCCAACTGCTCATCTCTGGAGGCATTCAGGGGGCGTCTTTCTCTCCACCCAATGGCCTGGGAATCTATCCCAAGTGATCATTGGGTGTTGCAGATAATATCCAGAGGATACTCAATCCCCTTTCTTCAGCCCCCAGTCCCTCTCAAACATCTCCCGGACATCCCACCCATACAGTGGGAGCAGGCAACAGTAGAAATTTTCAGGCTGCTCAGAAAGCGAGTCATCCAATCCATCCCCCAGACCAATCCGGATCAGGCATCTATTCCAGGTTATTTTTAGTGCCAAAGCAAATGGGGAACTGTAAAACCTGCCCTGGATCTTTCAACCTTAAACCTGTTTGTTCCCAAGACAAAGTTTTGGATGATCACTCTCCAGTCCTTTCTGCCCTTTCTGCAGGTAAACAACTGGATGTGCTCGGTGGACATCCAAGACGCATATTATCACATGAAGATGCACAGACGCTCTTGGAAGTTCCTCCGCTTCCAGCTGGGTGCCAGTCATCAGTTCAGAGCGCTCCCCTTTAAGCTCACCACTGCCCTCAAGAGTGTTCGCCAAAGTGGCAGTAGTGGCGGCTCACCTGCGGCTGCAGGGGTTCCAGGTCTTTGCCTACCTGGACGACTGGCTCCTTTCCACTCCTTCCAGGCATCTACTTCATCAAGCCACGGATCTCTTTCTCAAGACTGCTCACCATCTCTGCATAACAAATCTTAACCAGTGCCAATTGGTACCCGTGCAAGTTCTCGATTTTTATATTGGCGTTCGCTTAGATACTATCCAGAATAAGGTGTTTCTAACGCCGAACAGACTGCTATCCCTCTGACATAATGTCTCTTGCATTCTTCAAAGAAACTGTCCCCTGCGGATTCAGTTCTTCAGATATTGGGGTCCATGGTGGCCACGATTACTCTTTTTTATTACAATGGCTCACCACCATATGAGGGTACTCCAATGGACTCTGGTGGTTCAGTGGTCATTGCTAGACCTGCCCTCGTCTCATCTGGTTCGGTTATCTCGAGCTTGCAGGGATTTGCTCCTCTGCTGGCTTCAATCCCCGGATCTTCTGGGCCATCCATTTATTCTTCCTGCCTCGGTGACCACAGATGCCTCCCTGCTCTGGTGGGGGGGGGGGTTGCATGGGAAGAACAGTCCAAGGCACGTGGCCTTCCCTAGAGATCCTCTGCATATCAACTACCTGGAGAAGAGGTCCGTGCTGTTGGTGTTGCAAGCTTTACATGCCCACCTTCCCCAAGGGATGATTGCCATCCAGACAGACAATATGTCTGTAGTCTGGTACATCAACAAACGGGGGAACCAGAACAGTCCAAGGCACGTGGCCTTCCCTAGAGATCATCTGCATGTCAACGTCCTGGAGATGAGGTCAGTGCTGTTGGTGGTGTAAGTTCTACATGTCCACCTTCCCCAAGGGATGATTGCCATCCAGACAGACAAATATGTCTGTAGTCTAGTACATCAACAAACAGGGGGGAACCAGGTCTTATCCCCTTTGTCGCAAAGCCATGAGATTGTGGGAGTGGTTAATCTCGTCCAGCCTGTTTGTGGTGGCAATGCACATTCTAGGGATGTCCAACATACTGGCAGATAGGCTTAGTAGATCTATTCTGATACCTTACAAGAGGTCTCTGAATCCGAATCCTTTAGTAGCAGAGCAGATTTTTCTAAAGTGGGGTCAGCCTTGCTCTGATCTCTTTGCCTCTTTCCAATGCAAAGTGCAGTGAGGATTTTGCTCTGAACCTCCCTCTGGGGGAGCCCCCCCCCCCCAGATGCTCTAGTTCATTCTTGGCCCTCTGGGCTACTGTATGCTTATCTTCCACTCCCTCTAATTCCAGAATTCATTCAGAAAGCTCGTAGGCTGGGAAGCTTAATGATCCTCATTGCTCCCTTCTGTCCTCACCAAGTTTGGTTCCCCTCTCTGTGGTCTCATGCAGTGTGTACTTGGACACTAGATCCAGTCCTGGATCTGATCACTCATCCCTCAGAGGGATCCCACACCTGGATTTAGTCAGCATGAAGCTCACAGATTGGCTGCTCCAGTTCCAGTGATAGTTAGGACTCCTGGGCTGTCTTCTCTTGTCAAGAAGATTTTGGTAGTGGCCAGCAAGTCTTCCACCAGGAAGGTTTATTCCAGTAAGTGGAAGCATTTCTCCATATGGGCTTCTCAACCTGATCTGGAGGACTCCTTTACTGCTCCAGTTTCTGCCTTGGAGTTTTTGGTAGATATTTTCAATCATAGTGCTAGTTTTTCTACAGTAAAGGGTACAGTTAGCAGTGATCCCTAATTTTCATATAGGAGAGAATTTTGCTTCTTAAGCTTCTTCCAAGTTTTGTAAAGCCTTTTTGAAGGGTACCTTTCTACTCAGCCCACCAGTCAAGGACCCAATGCCACCATGGGATCTTACCCTAGTTCTTAAAGCTCTGGTTCCTCCCCCTTTTGAACCAGCAGCTACAGTTGATTTGCAGTTCCTGTCTTGAAAGATGACTTTTCTAGTGGCCTTTACCTTGGCAAAGAGAGGTTCAGAGATCCAAGCCTTATCTGTCAAGCCCCCTTATTGTTTGTTTCCCTACAGACAAATCCCGCATTCCTTCCAAAAGTGGCATCCGAGTCTAATATTAACTAGGTTATTAATCTTCATGTTTTTTCCAAATTTCCAGAGTATAGGAGATTATAAATTGCACCTGATTGATGTTACAGGTAATTGCGTTTCTGTTTGCGTAGAACAGTCCTTTCATAAGTTTGATCAACTCCATTTCCTTTTTTAAGCCCTTATTCGGAAACCCGTCTTAAAGGTGACTATTGCTCTATGGATTTCTGAGTGCATTTCGTTGGCCTATCGAGCCAAAGGGTTATCTCCACGAGGTCATGTGTGGGTGCATTCCAGCAGGTCTGTAGCTACTTCTGCGGCCTTTTGGCCGAGGGTGTCCTTAGATATTTCCTTTTCAGCTGCCTGAGCATCATCACATACGTTTATCTCTCATAAGTTGGATCTTTTTTCCAGGGGCAGGCCATCCTTTGGCTCAGCCGTGCTCTGGAACATCATTCCATGAGGACCTCCCAGGACTCTTGGTAGCTGGGGACTCTGTCACACAAGATGAAGACCAAATGAAAACAACTTCAGATAAAAGAAGTTATGTACTGACCATAACGTTCCATCTGAGTTGTTGCTTTTCATTTGTCTTCAACCATCCCTCCCTCCTTTCCCTTGTTTGGGCTATGTAGTGCACCGGATGGAAGAGACCTAGCCTTCTACTCTGACAAGCTTCCTTCCTTTTTAATCTAATGGGTGCCCATGCCATGGGTAAAGGCATATGTTTTGGTTACGGTACATCTGTTTACAGCAAACTTGATCTGAGGGAGGGGTAAGGATGTTATTGGTAGGAAGGAACTAGGATCTGATGCTGGAAAATGCGGCCAAGTCAGATCCATACCGGATCCGTTCTCCCACAGGTTGAAGACAAATGAAAAGCAGCAACTCTGATAGAAAGTTATGGTGAGTACATAACTTGTTTTTTTCTTTCTTTTGGAAATGGCCAGAGGCATTTATCACAAACTTACTTAATGAATGGATCAC